>NW_016925907.1:28477-28823 GCF_001483705.2 Eufriesea mexicana
GTATAGCACATAAGTCATAGATTTCCTATCCAAATCTAACCAAACTTAGCATATCCAAAGGTAACATATCTGAACCTAAGGCGACGAGACCTACATCGCTGACCTCCCGAGAGCCAGTCAGTACGCATTATAGTACAGTAGGCGGCAGAAAACCACCGAATAGCTATGTATAGCGCAAAAGCCAAGGTTACCCTAGCCAAGCTTACACTACCCTAACATAAGCGGACGTAACAAAGTACAGCCAAGAGTAACGCGACAATGATTGCTGGCGTCCTCAGAGCCAAACAGAGGGTAGTAGAGCAATGTAGAGCGCAGAAATCTATAGAGTAGCTTTATATAGCACAAA
>NW_016925907.1:29780-30330 GCF_001483705.2 Eufriesea mexicana
AGAATAGCTTTGACTTTCGTGCTGTACGCTTCTGTTCGGCGGATTTATGCTCTCTACATTGCTTTATTATTTTCTGCGTGTCTCTGGGGTGGCCAGCAACAGTAGTGACTGCACGTCATGTTTAGTTACGCTACATTTAGCTATGTTACGGTTGGTTTTGTTAGGATAGAATAGCCTTGAGTTTTGTGCTATACAATGCTATTCTGTGAATTTCTGCGCTTCAATATGCTCAAATGTTCCCTGCTTGGCTATGGGGTAGCCAGCGATAGTGATAGCGGCACGGTAGGTTCAGCTACGCTGCGTTCGGTTTTGCTACGCTTTGTTAGCTTTTGCTGGGATGACTTCAACTTTTGTGGCATACACTGCTACTCGGCGGGTTTCCGCGCTCTATTGCGGACTGATATTCTCTGCTTTGCTATGTGGATACGAGTAATTGTGGCCGCGGCGCGTTATTACGTGTCAGGTTACGTATGGTTATCTGAAGATTGGATACGTTAATATAGAATAGCCGTGACTTTTGTGTTATACGCTCCGACTAGGTGCATTCCTG
>NW_016925907.1:34548-42699 GCF_001483705.2 Eufriesea mexicana
ACGTTTGGCTGAGTTATGTCACGTTCGGTTATGTTACATTGTGTTGTGTTACTATAGGATATAATTGTCTCTTGTGCTCTACACTGCTATTCGTTGGAATCCTGCGCCACAGATTGTGCTACTGTACTCTGCTCGACACACGGAAGGCCAGCAATCGGTGTGGTCGCGTGGTAGGCGTTACTATGTTACGCTTTGCTAGCATACGGTAGGTTATGTTTAGACAGGGTAACTACGACTTTCGTGTCATACGCTGTTGTACCACGGCATGCTGTGCTCTACTCTGCTCTTGTGTGTTCTGCTTTGCTACGAGGTGGCCAGCAACGGAGGCCTCAGTACGTTTGTTTGAGATATGTAGCGCACGGTTATGTTACGTTCGGTTAGGTCAGGGTAGGACAGAATTGACTATTATGCTATACACTGACATCCGATGCATTTCTGTTATATACTGTCTAATATGTTCATATTTGTCCTGCGGGGCCCAGAAATGGTGCCTGAGGCACGTAGGTTTAAGATAGGTTACGTTTGGATAGGTTGTGTTAGATTGGATTGTGTTTGTATAGATTTGACTTTTCTGCTATAGGATGCGATTCTATGAAGTTATGTGCTCTACTCTCTCCTAATATGTCCTGCTTGACCCTGTGGGGCCAGAAATTGTGGTAGCGTCTCGTTGGGTAGAGCAAGATTGCGTTTTGTTCAGTTGGGTTTGGTCAGGTTAGGTTACGCTATCTTCGACTTTTGTGCTGTAAACTGGAATGCTGTGTATTTTTGATATCTACCGTGCTGTAGCATATCCTGCTTGGCTCTGTGGAGGCCAGCAATAGTGGTCTCGGCACGTTATGTTGTGCTGGTCTACGATTGGTTTGGTTAGATTTGGTTAGTTAACATTTGGGTATCTTTGACTCTTTTGCTGTACACTGCAACGGGGTGGATTTCTGCGCTCTGCTGTGTTCAAGCTTATTCTGCCCGACTCTATGGAGTCCAGCAATAGTATTCTCATCAAGTTAGCTTGAGTTACGTATCGCATGGCTATGTTACGTTTGGCTACGTTAGGGTGGGCTACTTCATCTTTTGTGTATTTCGCTGCTATCGGGTGGACTTCTGCCCACTATTGTGCTCTAATATGCTCTGATTGGCACTGGACAGGGCAGCAATATCAGTCTCGTCACGTTGTGTTGTGTTACACTACGTTTGGGCATGTAAGGTTATGCCAAGTTAGGTCGGGATATGTTTGACTTTTGTGCTACACACTGCAATGCAGTGGATTTCTGTGCTCTGCTGTGCACTGGCGTATTCTGGTTTGCTCTTAGGTGGCCAATAATACTGCCCTCGGCGCGTTAGGTTGGATAAGGTTAAGTATGTTCATGACACGTTTGGCTTGGTTAGGACACGATAGCATAGACTTTTACGCTATACACTGCTATTCGGTGCATTTCTGCGCCATACAGTGCTCTAGTATTTTCTGCTACGCTCCGTGGTGGCCAGCAGTAGTGGTCACGGCTAGTTACGTTTAGTTATTCTATGTTTGGTTTGGTTAGGTTGGGTCTGGTTAGGTAATGGTATCTTTCCCTCTTGAGCTATAAATTGCTATTAGATGGCTTTCTGCGCTCTACTGTGTTCTACAACACTCTGCTCGACCCTTGAAGGCCAGCGATAGTGGCTATGGCACGATAGGCTGTGTCAGGCTACGTTTGGTTTAGTTACAATTGATTAGGTTAGGATAGGATATATTTGACTTTTGTGCTATACACTGCTCTTCGCAGGATTTCTGTGCCCTTCATTGCTCTGCTACTCTCATCTGCTTGGCTCTAGTGAGGTCAGTAATAGTGGTCTCGGCACGTTAGGCTTGGTGACGCTACGCTTGACTTGACCAGGTTAGGTTAGGTTTCGTAGGGGCAGCTTCATCCCTTTTGTTAAACACTGCTACTCCGTCGATGTCTGCGCTCTGTGTTGCTCTACTAGCCTCTGCTTGTCTCAGGGGAGGACACCAACGGTGGTCTCAGCACGTTAGATCGAGATACGTTGCATTTGGTGTTGTTACGCTTGATTAGGTTAGGAGAGAATAGCTTTGACTTTTGTGCTACACAATGCTATTGGGTGGATGCCTGCGCTCTAATGTGTTCTAATACCTTCTGCTTGTATCTGGGAGGGCCAGCAATAGTGGTCTCGGCACGTTAGTTTATGTTACTCTACGTTTATTTAGTTTAAGTTGGGACAGGCCTGGTTAGGATATCTTTGACTTTTGTGCTGTACACTGCAATGCGTTGGATTACTGCAATCTGCTCTGCCCTAGTATGTTCTGCTTGTCTCCTGGGAGACCAGTAATTATATTCTCGGCGAGTTAGGATCGGTTAAGATACGTTAGGCTATGTTACATCTGGTTAGGTTAGTATAGGATTTCTTTGGCTTGTGAGCTGTACACTGCTATTCGGTCGACTTCTGCGATCTACACCGCTCTAAAACCCTCTGCTTGTATCTGAGGACACCAGCAATAGTGACCATTGAACACTTGGCAACTCTACGTTCGGTTATGTTAGGTTAGGTTAAGTTTGGTTGGGATAGCTTTAACTTTTATGCTATACACTGATATTCGGTGGATTTCTGCGCTGTACATTACTCTAATATGAACTGCATGGCTCCGGGTTGGCCAGCAATGCTGTTCGTGTCTCGTCAGATTTGGTAACGTTGCGTTCGGTTCCGTTACAGTTACTTAGGCTAGGAGAGGGTGGCCTTGTCATTTTTGCTCTACACTGCAATGCAGACTATTTCTGCGCTCAGATTTGCCCTACTATATTCTGCTTGGCCCTGGAGAGGGCAGCAATCGTGGTCGCGGCACGTCAAGTTGAATTAGTCTACGTTTGGTTAGGTCACGTTAGCTGGGGTTAGGATTGGATAGGCTAGACTTTTCTTCTGTCCACTGCGATTCTAGAATTCTGCGCTCTGCTCTCCTCTTTCTTATTCTGCCTGTGTCTGCAGAGGCCAGCAATAGTTGTCGCGGCACTGTAGGTTGTGTTAGGTTACGTTTGGCCCTGTTAAGTTTGGTCAGGTTTGGTCAGTGTAGCTTCGACTTTCGCGTTATACACTACTCTTTGGTGGACTTCAGCGCTCTACGCTGCTCTGGCATTTTCTGCTTGCCTAAGTGGAGTCCAGCAGTATTGGTCTCGGCACGTTAGGCTAGGCTACGTTACGTCCGGCTAGGTTGGGTTAGGTTAGGTTTGGTAAAGTATGGTTAAGGTAGCTTTGACTTACATGCTATGCACTGTTATACGGTGGATTTCTGCGCTCTACTCTCCTCTAGTATGTTCTGCTTGGCCCTGAGGATGCCAGCAATAGTTTTCGCGGCATGTTAGATTGTGTTAGGTTACGTTTGGTTATGTTACAATTGGTTAGGTTAGGACAGTGTAGCTTTGAATTTTTTCTATACCCTGCTATTCTATGGATTTTTGCGCTCTACTCGCCTCTAACATGACCTGCATGGCCCTGGGTATGCCAGCAGCAGTAATCTCGCAATGTTAGGTTGAAATATGTTAGGTTTGGTTATGTCAGGTTTGTCTACGTTAGGATAGGATTGCTTTCACTTTTGTGATAAGCTCTCATATTCGGTGGATTTCGGCAATCCACGTTGCTCTAATACGATCTGCTGGTCTCTGGGAGGCCAGCAGTATTGGTCTTGGCACGTTAGGCAGAGTTATCGTACTTTCGGTTAGGTTAGGGCAAGATAGCTGAGACTTTTGTGCTATCACTGCTATTCGGCCGATTTCTGCGCCCCGCTGTGCTCTAATATTTTTTACTTGGCCCTGGGGAGGCCGGCAATTGTGGTTCCGGCACGCTGAATTTTGTTACGTTACGTACGTTTATGCGACCATTGGGTATGTTAGGGTAGGATATCTTTAACTTTTGCACTATACACTGCTATTCGGCGGAATTCTACGTTGCGCTGCGCTCTAATATGTTCTGCTTGCACTTGGGAGGCCAGCAACTTTGTCCTCGCTACGTCAGTTTAAACCATGATACGTTCGGTTATGTAACGTGTGGTTTGGTTAGGATGGAATGGCTTCAACTTTTTTGCTATAAACTGCGATTGTATTGATTTCTATGCTCTCCTCTCCTCTAATATTTTCTGCTCGGCTCTGGGAGGCCAGCAATAGTGGTCGCGAGGCGTTGGGTAGGCTAAAGTTACGTTTGGTTATGTTATGATTGGTCAGGTTACTATAGTGTAGCTTCGACTTTTGTGCTATACACGGCTATCCGGTGGACACTTGCTCTCTACAATGCTCTAGTACGTTCTGCATACCTCCGGGGAGTCAGCAATTGTGCCCTCGGCACGTTAGGATGGGTTACGTTGCATTCGGTTATGGCATATTAGGACATGCTCGATAAGGATAGCTTCTACTTTCGTGCTGTGCGCTGTTATTCGGTGGGTATCAGCGATATACTTGGCCCTGCTATATCTGCTTGGCCGAGGGGCGGCCAGCAATGGCGGCCTAGGCAAGTTAGGTCGAGCTATGTTACGTTCCGTTAAGTTATGCTATGCTAGGATCGGTTAGGGTAGCTCTGACTTTCGTAGTATACATCACTATTCCGTGGATTTCTGCGTGCTATTGTCCAGTACTACGTTCTGCTTGGCCCCGTGGAGGCCAGCAATAGTGGGCCCGGCACGTTGGGTTGTGTTATGTTACGTTTGGTTATGTGAAGGTTGGTTATGTTAGAGAAGGATAACTACACCTTTTGTGCTATACACTGCCATTCGGTGGATTTCTGCTTTCAACTGCACTCTAATACATTCTGCTTGGCCCTGGGGAGGCCATCAAGTGTGTTCTCGCCATGTCAGTTTGAATTAGGTTCTGTTTGGTCGTGTTACGTTTGGTTAGGTTAGGATAGGATATCTTCGACTTTAGCGCTATACACCGCTATTTAGTGGATTTCTTCTCTCCACATTGCTCTAATGTTATCTGCTTGGCCTCGAGTAGGCCAGCAATAGTGGTCGCGGAACGCTAGATTGAGTCAGGTTACGTTTGGTTATGTTACAGTTTGCTTGGTTGTGACAGGTTAGCTTTGGCTTTTGTGCTATACACTGCTATTCGGAGGAATTCTGCGCTCTATAGTGCTTTAGTGTGTTCTGCTTGGCTCTGGGGTTGCCAGCTATAGTGGTCAAGGTTTGTTAGATTGAGTCACTTTACGTTCGGTTATGTCACGTTTGGTTAGGTTAGGATAGGATAACTTTGACTGTCGTGTTAGGCTCTGCTGTTCTGTGGCTTTCTGCGCTCTTGGTTGCACTACTATAATCTACTCGATCCTGGGGATGCCACCAGCGGCTGTCGTGGCACGATAGGTTGGGGGAGGTAACGTTTGGTTATGTTAGGTTGGGTTAGATTTGACTACGACGTATTTGACTTTTGTGCTATACACTGCTGTTCGGTGGACTTCTGCACTCCACTATCCTCTCATATGTCCTGCTTTGCTCTGGACACTCTAGCAATATGGTCCTCGGCTCGTTAGGGTTTGTTATTCAACGTTTGTTAGGGTCAGGTTGGGTCCGGTTACGTAAGGATATTTTCGACCTTTGTGCCATACAATGCTATTTGGCGGCTTTCTGCGCTCCACCGTGTTCTACTGTACTCTGCTCGAATCTGCGGAGGCTAGCAGTAGTGTTCGTGGCACGATAGTCATCGTTAGGCTACGTTTGGTAATGTTTCGTTTGGTTATGTCAGGAGAGTGTAGGTTTATCTTTTGTGCTATACACCGCCATTCGGTGGTTATCAACACTCCACACTTCTCTCGTATAACCTGTTCGACACTGGGGAGGCCAGCAATAGTTGTCTCGGCAAGTCGGGCTTAGCTATGCTACGTCTGGTTAGGGTATGTTGGTTCGGGTAATGTTAGTATAGCTTCGACTTTCGTGGTGTAAACTGCTGTTCGTTGGGTTCCTGCGATCTACTGTGCTCCAGTATACTCCACTTGGCTGTGGGCAGGCCAGCAGTATTGGTCTTGGCACGTATGTCTGGGTTAGGTTGCGTTCGGTTATGTTACGTTTGGTTAGGTTAGGAGAGGATAGCTTTAACTTTTGCGCTATACACGCCTATTCGGTGGTTTTCTGCTCTCTACATTGCTCCAATGTACTCAACTCAACTCCGTGCAGGCCAGCAATGGCGGTCGTGGCACGACAGGTAGGGATACGTTATATTTGTTCAGGTTAGGTTAGGTTGCGTTTGGTAAGAATGGCATCGTCCTTAATGTTATAAACTTCTATTCGGTGATTCCTGCTCTCTGCTATCCCCTAATATGCTCTGCTTGGCTCTGGAGAGGCCAGCAATAGAGGCCTCGGCTCGATAGGCTTAGTTACTCTAATTCTGGCTAGGTTAGGTTTGGTCGGATGAGGTTAGGATATCTCTTACTTTTGTGCTACGCACTGCTATTTGGTGGGCTTCTGCGCGCTAAATAGCCCTCCTATACTCTCTTGGACTCTGGGAAGGCCAGTAGTAATTGTCTCGGCACGTTAGCTTGCGCTAGGCTACGTTTGGTTTAGTTACGTTTATTTGGGTAAGGTTCGGATAGCATTGACTTTCGTGGTATAAACTGTTGCTGGGTGGATTTCTGCGCTCTGCTGTGCTCTAATATTTTCTGTTTGGGTCTGGGCAGGCCAGTAATGGTGCTAGCGCCCGGTTGGGTTGATATATGTAACGTTTGGTTATGTTACGTTTGGTTATGTGAGGGTAGGTTTGCTTTGACTTTTGTGCTACACACTGATATTCGGTGGACTTCTGTGCTCTGTTGTGACCTTATATGCTCTGATTTGCTCTGGGGATACCAGAAAAGGATGCCGCGAAGCGTTAGTTTGAGTTAGGTCACGTTTGGTTAGGTTACGTTTGTTTGTGTCAGGTAAGGGTATCTTTGACTTTACTGCTATACCCTGCAATCCTATGGATCTCGGAGGTCTCGTCTCCTCTAATATGCTCTTCATGGCGATGGAGATGCCATCAATATTGGATCCGGCACGTTAGGCTCGGTTAGTCTACGTTTGGTTATGTTTGGTTAAGTTAGGTTTGTTTAGGATATCTCAGACTTCTCTGCTATACAGTGCAATTTGGTGGCCTCCTGCGTCCTACTGAGCTCAAGTAGATTCTGTTTGAATCTAGAGCGGCCCGCAATAGTGGTCTCGGCAGGCTAGGTTGCGTTATGCTGCATTCGGTTATGCCCTGTTAGCTTGGGGTGGGGTATGGATAGCTTTGTATTTCGTGTTACACACAGTTATTCGGTGGAATTCTGCGCTCCACTGTGCAGTACTTTACTGAGCTCGTATCTGCTGATGCCAGCAGTAGTGAACGCGGGATGTTACTTTTAGTTATGTTACGCTTGGTTTTGTTACGATTCGTTAGGTTAGGAAAGGATGACATCTACCTTTGTGATATACTTTGCCATTCGGTGAATATCTTCGCTACACTGTGCTCTAATATGTTCTGCCATGCACTGGGTAGTTCTGTCATGGTGTTGTAGGCACGTTGGGTTTGACTAGCTTCGTTTGGTTATGTTTCGTTTTGCTAGGTTAGGACTGCATAACTGCGACTTTTGTGCTATGCACTGCTATTCGGTTGATTTCTCCACTCTTCATTCCTCTATTTCACTTTCCTGGCCTCTGGGGAGGCCTGCAATAGTAGTCACAGCACGTTAGGCTTAGTTATTCTAGGTTCGGTTTGGTCAGGTTAGGTCCGGTTAGGTTAGGTTATCATTGACTTTTTTTGCTATACATTACTATTTGGCTGCTTTTTGCGCACTACTGCACTCCACTAAACTCCGCTCAACTCGGCGGGGCCTGCAATAGCGGTCGTGGCACGATAGGTTGGATTAGGTTGCATTCAGTGGTGTTAGGTTAGCTTACATTTGGTTGTTGCGGCTGTGGCTTTTGCGTTATACACTTCTATTCGGTGGACATCTGCGCTCTGCTGTGCCCTAATGTATTCTGAATGGCTGTGGGGAGGCCAGCAATGGAGGTCTCTGCTCGTTAGATTAGACTATTCTACGTTCAGTTAGGTGAGGTCGGGTCAGGTCAGGTTTGGATATCATTGTCCCCTGTGCTATACACCGCACTTCTGCGGTTTCTACGCTCTACTGTGCTGAAGTATGTTCTGCATGGCTCTTCGGAGAGTAGTAATGGTG
>NW_016925908.1:0-2129 GCF_001483705.2 Eufriesea mexicana
CATTCTGAATTTTATGTTCATATGTATGTGCTAAACTCGCTATACAAATTCCGTCAAGCTTCCACTCTTATAATGCATAATCTGATCGAAACAATTTATACTATACTAATTCCAGTATTATATCTAATTTCCTTTCCTATGAGATATTCACAAAATGCCTACATAAATGATTACACAAAATGGCGACAAAAACAATATTTCACATTTATATATTTACCAGTAGCACCTACACGCGCTTCGCAACCAAGTACGAATTAACGCCCACGTATTATAGAATCCTCGCAAAATAGGATGGAGGTAACATTCCATGCTTTCACGAGTATGCATGTGTACACCGACTCTGGTGATTCCCTCTTGAGAACCTCCGTCACGTGTACAAGGCGTGGCCATGTGGTTGCAATGGGAAAAATGGAGGGAGATAAGGGGTAGAATAAAGGGATTGGTCGGTATTGCAGAAGGATGAAGTATGTCACACATACGCTTACATACTCAGAGGAATGGAAGGAATGAGCGCATTCGTTGGGCATGTTGGTCTAACATATTCGTGACGGGTGTAGTTGATACTTCGTTAGCATTTGCTTTCATCCTCCACACCGAGCAGCCGTGCGCCACTCATATGTCGTCTACCCAGCCTCGAATACTATGGCCAAAATTTCATTGCACGTATGGCTGCACCGCGACCGTTCTGCCATACAAGAAATTTTTCTATTCTTTTACCCGGCGTAATTCGTATGTCGGAGATCTGCTCCTCGAGCAAATTCCGTTTCCAATGATTTCGTGTGAGAATTTGGATACAAGTAATCGTGTGCGATCATTTATAGCAGGTGGTTGGTTGTTTTTAATATTCGCTGCAGCAAAGACTTCCATTTTTCTCTTTACTCCTCTATATATTGAAAGAAACATACCTCCGTTAACGTTGCCTGATATTTTAGTAGTTGTGGCTTATGATGTGAAGAGACAATCAATTCGGAGTAAGGTTAAAGGGACAGGAATGTTGGAATTCGGATTGAAGTAAGGCGAAATGCAATACCCACAAATTATTGAAGAAAGATTAAGAAGGAAGGGTATTACGCTTATGGTATACTAAAGCACCCAATAAAACTTTCTATAAGTAGTACATTACCGATGTATATAGTTTAGGCTAAATCCAAGCTGTCACTACGGAATTAACTTGAATATTACCAGAAAATACTGTTCTAATGAAAGAAACAGAAAAATACATTTCTCTACGATATTTAATATATAACGACACCATTGCGTTCATTTCACATAATGGAATTCCATAGTCCGCAATATTTCATACAAATCTGCATATCATATTATACAAGCCTTACCTAGGTTATCCAATTCACCTTCAAGAACTTCTAACCTGTTGTCTTTGTCAATTGCCTATGTCAACATTTTATAATACCGAGAAATATTATTCCATGACATTAAAAAGTCATACGGATCCCCGAAAATATTTTTATTTCAAATTTACAAACGAACCTCTCCCTGACCACTCTGTACATATTAATTGTGGTAAAACTAGATACTACTTATGCGGGAGTATGCACAACAAAATTTGCCATAATTGAATCATTTATCTACATGTAAGCATTCTTATCAGACAAAGCAAGCGACGTAATTATTCACAGGAAGTCAATATAGGAAGAATGTAACCGTAACTATAATGTAATACCACTTGTACTGTGCATCTACGCATAAACTTCCATCTTAGACACAAAAGATGTGGAAATTTTTCATGGAATAGCACAGCAACAGCTATATTGTGCGACAAGATAGCACGTTCTATGGTTTTCAGTGCCTTTCGAATATCTTCAGTGCGGTATATCTCGGTAGAAGAAATTACTTCAATTACAGACAAACTTGATTGAGGGGCTACGCTAGCGTTACACGAAGCAATGGATAAAAACTTTCAATAAACTGCTAGCATTTTCTGAACACTGTGTGGGGTAAAAATAAAGATATCAAAAATCAATTATTCTTCCTTACTTGTTCCATAAACGTGACATAGCACCCAGTATTTGCTCCTAGATTCGGATTCACCACATTGAATTATAGATGACTCTGAAGTGAGCTTTTCAAAATATCGCAACCTCTTTGTCTGTCCTTTCTTTGACAATTTC
>NW_016925909.1:0-1390 GCF_001483705.2 Eufriesea mexicana
TTGACATTTTCAAATAATATCGTGGTGAGCAACGTTTCTTGCATAAATAAGGAGGAAAGATTCTATTCGCGTGCTATAGCCGTTGCAATTCTATAGAATCTGCCTGGAAGATTCAATATTTATTGACATTGTCGTCTGATATCGGGGTGAGCTAACCTTTTTGCATAAATAAGGAGGAGAGATTGTATTGGCGTGCTATAGCCATTGCAATGCCATAGAATCTGCATGGAAAATTCAATTTTATTGACATTTTCCACTAATATCGAGGTGAGCTTGTTTTCTTGTACAAATAATTAGGAAAGATCCTATTGGCGTGCTATAGCCATTGCAATGCTCTATAATCTGGCTGGAAGATTCTATTTTATTGACATTTTCAAATAATATCGTGGTGAGCTTAACTTCTTGCATAAATAAGGAGGAAAGATTCTATTGACCTGCTATAACCATTGTAATGCTATAGAACCTGTTTGGAACAATCTTTTTTATTGACTCTTTCGTATAATGTTGTGCTGAGCTAAGCTCCTTGAACAAATAAGAAGGAAGTAATGTATTGGCGTGCTGTGGCCATTGCCGTGCAACAGAATATGCATGGAAAACTCAATTTTATTGACATTTTCGAATAATATCGTGTTGAGCTACCTTTCTTGCGTAAATAAGGAGGAAGAATTCCATTGGCGTGCTATAGACGCAACAGTGCAGCAGAATCTGTCTGGAAAACATAATTATATTGACAAGTTCGACTAATATCGAGGTGAGCTAACTTTCTTGCCTAAATATGGAAAAAAGAAACTTTTGGCGTCCTATAGCCACCGCAATGCTATAGAATCTGGCTGGAAAATCCAATTTTATTAACATTTTCCTCTAATATCTGGGTGAGCTAACTTTCTTGCCTAAATATGGAAAAAAGAAACTTTTGGCGTCCTATAGCCACCGCAATGCTATAGAATCTGGCTGGAAAATCCAATTTTATTAACATATACTCCCAATATCGTGGGGAGCGAACTTTCTTGCATCAACAAGGAGGAAAAATTCCGTTGTCGTGCTATATACCTTGCAGTGCTATAGTATCTGGATGCAAAATATAATTATATAGACAGTTTCGACTAATATCGGGGTGTGCTAACATTCTTGCATAAATAGGGAGGAAACATTCTGTTGGCGTGCTATAGCCATTGCAATGCAATGACATATAATCTGTATGGAAAAACCAATTTTATTGACATTCTCTTCCATTATCGTGGTGAGATATCTTTTTTGCATAAAAAAGGCGGAGAGATTCTATTTCCGCGCTATACCCGTTGTAGTGCTACAGTAACAGGCTGGAAAGTTCAATTTTATTGACATTTTCGAATAATATCGTGTTGAGGTAACTTTCTTGCATAAATAAGAA
>NW_016925910.1:0-533 GCF_001483705.2 Eufriesea mexicana
TGAGTCGAGAATGTCAATAAAGTTGAATTTTCGAGCCAGATGCTACAGCATTGCAATGGCTACGGCAGGCCAATATATACTTTCCTCATTATTTATGCAAGAAAGCTAGCTCGCCACGATGTCAGTCGAAAATGTCAATAAAACTGAATTCTCCATACAGATACTATAGAATTGCAATGGCTATAGCTCGCCAGTAGAATCCTTCCTCCTTATTTATGCATGGATGTGAGCTCACCACGATATTAATCGAAAATGTCAATAAAACTGAATTCTCCATACAGATACTATAGAATTGCAATGGCTATAGCTCGCCAGTAGAATCCTTCCTCCTTATTTATGCATGGATGTGAGCTCACCACGATATTAATCGAAAATGTCAATAAAACTGAATTCTCCATACAGATACTATAGAATTGCAATGGCTATAGCTCGCCAGTAGAATCCTTCCTCCTTATTTATGCATGGATGTGAGCTCACCACGATATTAATCGAAAATGTCAATAAAACTGAATTCTCCATACAGATACTATAGA
>NW_016925911.1:0-1491 GCF_001483705.2 Eufriesea mexicana
TGTAATTGCCATTGTTTTGAAGGACTTAGGCGATCTATTCTACATTCTATTACAGGTTATTGACTTTGAATTGACCTATTCTCTGGACAGTAGATGGCTGTAGTTGTCATTGGATGGAAGGCGTTAGGCGATCAATTCACCAAGCTATAACAGGTTATAGATTATGAATATACCTATTCTCTGGCAAGCAGATAGCTGTACTTGCCATTGGATTGAAGGCGTTAGGCGATGTATTCACCAAGAAGGCGTTAGGCGATGTATTCACCAAGCTATACCAGATTATAGATCTTGAATAGCCCTATTCTCTGGCAAGGAGGTGGCTGTACTTGTCATTGGATTGAAGGCGTTAAGCGATCCATTCACCAAGCTATAGCAGGTTATAGATTTTGAATAGACCTATTCTCTGGCAAGCTGATGGCTCTACATGCCATTGGATTGAAGGCGTCAGGCGATCGATTCACCAAGCTATAACAGGTTATAGATTTTGAATAGAACTATTCCCTGGCAAGCAGATGGATGTGCTTGCCATTGGTTGATGGCGTTAGGCGACCTATTCACCAGGCTACAAGAGATTATATACTTTGAATAGGCCTATTCTATGGCAAGAAGGTGGATATACTTGCCATTGGATTCAAGACGTTGGGCGTTCTATGCACCAAGCTATAACAGGTGATAGATTTTGAATAGACCTATCCTCTATCAAGTAGATGGCTGTACTTGCCATTGGATTGAAGGCGCTATGCGATCTATTCACCGTGCTATAACATGTTATCGATTTTGAATAGACATATTCTCTGGCAAGGGGATGGCTGTTCTTGCCATTGGAATGAAGGCGTTATGCGATCAATTCACCATGCTATAGCAGGTTATAGACTTTGAATAGACCTATTCTCTGGCAAGTAGATGGCTGTACTTGCCATTGGATTAAAGGCGTTAGGCAATCTAATCACCAAGCTGTGAGAGCTTTTATAATTTGAATAGACTTATTCTCTGTCAAGTAGATGGCTGTACTTGCCATTGTAATGAAGGCGTTATGCGATCTATTCTCCAAGCTTTATGAGGTTATAGACCTTGAATAGACCTATTTTCTGGTAAGTAGATGTGCGTACTTGCCATTGGATTGAAGGCGGTAGGCGATCTATTTACCAAGCTGTAGCAGATTATAGATATTGAATAGACCTATTCTCTGACATGTAGGTGGCTGTACTAGTCATTGTATTGAAGGCGTTATGCGATCTATTCGCCAAGCTATAACAGGTTATAGACTTTGAAATGACCTATTGTCAGGCAAGTAGATGGCAGTACTTGTCATTGGAATAGACTTTGAAATGACCTATTGTGAGGCAAGTAGATGGCAGTACTTGTCATTGGACTGTAGGCGTTAGACGATCAATTCACCAAGCTATAACAGGTTATAGATTATGAATGTAGCTATTCTCTGGCAAGCAGATAGTTGTACTTGCCATTGGATTGAAGGCGTTAGGCGATGTA
>NW_016925912.1:0-932 GCF_001483705.2 Eufriesea mexicana
CATGTTAGGACAGGATAGCTTAGACCTTTGTCCCATTCACTGCTATTCGTTGGATTTCTGAGCTCTAATGTGCTCCAATACGCTCTGGTTTGCTCTGGGGTGCCTAGTAATAGTGGTCTCGGCACATTTGGTTTAGTTAAGTTATGTTTCGGCAGGTCAGGTTAGGAAGGCTCGGTCCGGGTTTCTTTCACCTTCGTGCTGTACGCTGCTATTCCGTGGACTTCGGCGCTCTACTGTGCTGTAGTATATTCTGCTTGGCTCTAGGGAGGACCGAAATAGTGTTCTGTGTACGGTGTGTTGAGTTACACTACCTTTGGATCGTTTTGGTTAGGCCAGGTTTGGTTAGGGTACCTTTTACTTCTGAGCTTTGCACTGCAATGCGGTGGATTTCTGCGCTCTTCTGTGCTATGGTGCATTCTGCTTGTCTCTGTGGAAGTCGGCAATGGTGGCCACGCCATGATAGTATGAGGAACGTTGCGTAAGGTTATGTCACGTTCGGCTTGATTAGAATACGTTAGCCTTGACTACGGCGATATTCATTGTAATTCAGTGCGTTTCTTCTTCCTACTGCGCTCTACTATATCCTGACTGTATCTGGGGAGTCCAGCAATGTTTGTCTCATCACGTTATGTTGAGGCACACTACATTTGTGTAGTTTACGTTTGGTCAGGTTAGATTAGGGTATCTTTCACACTTGTGTTTTGCACGGCAATACGGCTGATTTCTGTGCCCTATTGTGCGCTAGTACATTCTGCTTCGTTCTGCGGAGGATAGAAATAGTGGTCGCGGTCCGTTACGCTGTGTTAGGTCACGATCGGCTGTGTTACGATTGAATATACGGTTGATTTGACTTTTGTGCTATCCACTGCAGTAAGGTAGATATCTGTGCTCTACTTGCACTAGAACCTTCTGCTTGTTCCGGTGGAGGACAG
>NW_016925913.1:0-1270 GCF_001483705.2 Eufriesea mexicana
GATTGCAAAAAGGAAAATTCTGGGACCAGTCATTTTCACTGGGTTGGTAGTTCTAGTGTTGAAAGAGTGCGTCTTTGTGTGTTTTCGTTATCTTGGTGTACTTTCCCTAAGTTAAATCAGTTTACGAGTTTTGAATTTGCGTTATCGTGTTCTTGTTCTTTCGTGAATTTTCGGTGTCTCGAGACCAGTTTCGCCATCCTACAATATTAATTAATATTTCAGATTTAAGATAATGTAACAGCGTGCGAGGGATCAAAATTAAATAATTCTACCTGTTAACCCATTTGCATCATGGCTCTACTTAAGGTGTATCAGTAGCTACTCATAATGGCAGTTAAAAGGATTTTCATGACAAAAATAAAACTTGTTAAGAATATAATGAACCGATGTAGATGAAATTCTCGCAAAAGGGATCAAACGTGATCTGTGGCATATGAAGAATATTCGGCAACTGGTAATGGAAAAAGTCAGCTCGCGGATTATTCCGCGCTCGGTGATAGACGACCGTCGTAGCTCGCGGAATATTCCGCGCTCGGTGATAGACGACAGTCGTGGCTCGCGGAATATTCCGCGCTCGGTGATAGAAGACTGTCGTGGTTCGCGGAATATTCCGCGCTTGGATGCAAATGGGTTAATTATTATACGATTTCTTACGTATTGCTAGAAAAATATCATCAGCCTAATCATCAGCCTTATAGCAGAAAATTTTTCAACTCGCACACCTCTTTAGCCAAAAAATCGTCGAGCGCAAAGGGTTAACACGTTGATTACCATGGTGGTCATTAGTAACCGATGCTGCCTCCTCAGTGGGGCCATGGTGGTCCCACAATTCAAAGTTCTCCATTTATTTACGTTGTTCGAATTTTCGAAAAATGGTGAGAATAAAACAAATATAAATTTAAGAAATGAGTATCGCAGGACACTGGTGACCACCATGGTCCCACTGAGGAGACAAACGTCGGTCACTAATGGCCACCATGGCAGTCAACGTGTTAACCGTTTCAGTCCCAAGCAGCGCGATCGCGCTCTTCAGACTTTGTGTCCAAAAATCCCAGTACATTTCGAGCGTTATGAACAACTGACGGTGCTATCACTGACTGTTGAAGTGGCGCGCTTGACTTTGCTGATGCACGTACTATGCGTGGCTGAAAAGAAGTCATCTCGTTCGGATGCAGGGCAAGAGGGGTATTCCACTTGTTCTGCCTACACTCTCGCTAGTAATACCCACTCTTCTATGACACTCCCAAAACTACTACCTCCAAATTCGGTA
>NW_016925914.1:0-619 GCF_001483705.2 Eufriesea mexicana
GCTACAGTATCCTATCAAACCAATCGTAGCATTACCAATCGTAGCCTAAGGAAACCTATCTTGTCATGGCCAGTATTGCTGACCTCCCCAGAGTCGAGCAGAGTGTAGCAGGTCACAGTAGAGTGCAGGAAGCCACCAAATAGCATTGTATAGCACAAAAGTCAACACTATACTGTCCTAACCTAGCCAAACGTAATATAGGCAAACGCAACCATCCCAACATAACGTGCCGATACCAGAGTTGCTTGCCTCCCGAGAGCCAAGCAGATCATAATAGAGACCGGTAGAGCGGAGAAATCAACGAATAGCAGTGTCTAATGCAAAAGTCGATGCCATCATAACCAAACGTAACCTAACCTAACGTAACCAAACGTGACGTAACATAAACTAATGTGCCACAACCGCTATTGCTGGTCTCCACAGGGACTAGCAGATTACAGTGTAGCATGAGTGGAGGGCAGGAATCGACCGAATATCAGTGTATAGCACAAGAGTCGTAACTATCCCCTGCTAACCTCACCAAACGCAACGAATCCAGACGTAACGTTCTCGAAATTTGGGTGCCGACCACCATTGCTGGGCTCACGAGGTTCAAGCAGATCACAGCAGAGTAATGTAC
>NW_016925915.1:0-327 GCF_001483705.2 Eufriesea mexicana
TTAATAAAAATGGATTTTCCAGCCAGATTCTGTAGCACTGCAGTGGCTATAGCACGCCAATGGTATTTTTCCTCCTTATTTACGCAAGAAAGTTAACTCACCACGATATTAGTCGAAAATGTCAATGAAATTTAATTTTCCAGCCAGATTCTGTAGCATTGCAACGGCTATAGCACGCCAATAAAATCTTTCCTGCTTATTTATGCAAGAAAGTTAGCTCACCCCGATATTAGTCGAACTTGTCAATATAATTATATTTTCCAGGCAGAGTCTGTTGCACTGCAATGGCTATAGCACGCCAACAGCATCTTTCCTCCTTATTTATGC
>NW_016925915.1:605-2237 GCF_001483705.2 Eufriesea mexicana
CACGATATTACTTGAAAATCTCAAGAAAACTATACTTTCCAGCCTGATTCTATAGCACTGCAATGACTATGGCAAGCCAATAGAATCTTTCCTCCTTATGTATGCAAGGAGGTCAACTCTCCACTGTATTGTCCGAAAATGTCAATAAAATTGTATTTTCCAACCGCATTGCATAGCATTGCAATGGCAAGAGCACGCCAATAGTATTCTTCCACCTAGTTAATGCAGGAAAGTTGGCTCACCTCAGTATTAGTCGAAAATGTCAATAAAACTGAATTTTCCAGCCAGATTCCATAGCACTACAACGGGTATTGCACCCAAATAGAATCTTTCCTCCTTACTTATGCAAGAAAGTTATCTCACCACGATACTTGTAGAAAATGTGAGTAAAATTGAATTTCCAATGCAGATTTTATAGCATTGCAATGGCTGTTGCACGCCAATAATATCTTTCTTCCTTATGTATGCAACGAAGGTAGCGCACCACGATAATAGTCGATAATGTCAGTAAAATTTAATTATCCAGCAAGATTCCATAGCATTGCAATGGCTATGGCACGCCAATAGAATCTTTCCTCCTTATTCATGCAAAGAAGTTAGCTCACCACAATATCAGCCGAAAATGTCAATAAAATTCAATTTTCCAGCCAGATTCTATAGCACTGCAACGGGTATAGCACGCAAATAGAATCTTTCCTCCTTATTTATGCCTGAAAGCTAGCTCAGCCCGATATTAGCCGAAAATGTTAATAAAATTGTACTTTCCATACAGATTCTATTGCACTGCAACGGGTAGAGCACGCAAATAGTATCTTTTCTCCTTATTTATGCAAAGAAGGTATCTGACCCCGATACTAGTCGAAAATGTGAGTTAAATTGAATTTTCCTTCCTGATTATATATCATTGTAATGGCTATAGCTCGCCAATAGAATCTATCCTCCTTATTTATGCAAGAAAGTTAGCTCACCACGATATTATCTGAAAATGTCAATAAAATTGATTGTTCCAGAGAGGTGCTACAGCATTACAATGGCTGTAGCACGCCAATAGGGTCTTTATACCTTATTTATGGAAGATAGTTAGCTCACCACAATATTAGCCGAAAATGTCAATAAAATTGAATTTTCCATCCAGATTCTATAGCACTGCAACGGGTAGAGCACGCAAATAGTATCTTTCCTCCTTATTTATTCAAAAAAGTTATCTCACCACGATACTAGTCGAAAATGTGGGTAAAATTGAATTTTCCATGCAGATTGTATAGCATTGCGATGGCTATCGCAGGACAATAGAATAATACCTCCTTATCTATGCAACGAAGAGAGCGCACCACGATATTAGTCGAAAATGTCAATAAAATTTAATTTTCCAGCAAGGTTCTATTGCATTGCAGAGGCTGTAGCACGGCAATAGAATCTTTCCTCATTATTTAGTTAACAGAGTTACCTCACCCGACATTAGCCGAAAATGTTAATAAAATTGGATTTTTCAGCCTGATTCTGTAGGGCTGCAGTAGCTATAGCACGCCGGTCGAATTTTTCCTCCTTATTTACGCAAGAAAGTTTGTCCACCACGATATTAGTCGACAATGTCAATAAAATTTAATTTTCCAGCAAGGTTCTATAGCATTG
>NW_016925916.1:0-543 GCF_001483705.2 Eufriesea mexicana
CAGTAACGTTTGTGGCACGTTGGGTTGAGATGGAATACGTTAGGCTAGGTTAGGCTACGTTGCCTTAGGTTGGGGTAGCTTCGACTCCTGTGCTACACGCTGCTATTCTGTGGGCATCTGCTCTCTACAGCATGCTCTCTACAGCGCCCTATAACAATCTGTTAGCGTCCGTGAACGCCAGGACTGGTGGTCGCGAATACTTATGTTGAGATATGATCAGTCTGTTTAGGCTAGGCTTGGTTAAGTTTGGTGCCGATAGCCTTGACTCTTGTGCTATACACTGCCACTCGGTTGATTTCAGCGTCCTAAATTGCTCTGCTACACTCTGACTGGCTCATGTGAGGCCAGAAGTAGTGGTTACGTTTGGTTAAGTTACGATTGGTAGGGTTAGGAGTGTATCGCATTGACTTTTGTGCTGTGCACTGATCTTCGTTGGATTTCTACGCTCTACTCTGATCTAATATGCTATGTTTGGTTCTGGAGATGCCGGAAATTGTGGTCTGGGCACGCTAGGTTTGGTTAGGCCACGTTTGGATAGGTTAT
>NW_016925917.1:0-1249 GCF_001483705.2 Eufriesea mexicana
GAGCAAAAATCATCCGAACTGCTGTGTATAGCACGAAAGTCGGAGATAACCTGGTGCAGCTTAACCAAATCCGACCTAACCATACGTGACATACACCAGCCTAACGTGCCCGGGCCACTAATGCTGCCCCCAACCCAAATCCGACCTAACCATACGTGACATACACAAGCCTAACGTGCCCGGGCCACTAATGCTGCCCCCACCCAGAGACAAGCAGGAAATACAAGAGCACAGTAGATAGCAGAAATCCGCGGAAACCTGTGAACAGCACAAAAGTCTATACTACCCTATCGCAACCTCGTCAAACTTAACATAACCGAACGCAGTATAGCTCAAACTAACGTGCCGAGACAACTATTTCTGTCCTTCACGGAGCCAAGCAGAACGTCCTAGAGAACAGTAGTGCGCAAAAATCCTCCGCATTGCTGCTAATAGCGCAAAAGTCGAAGCTATCCCCACCTTATATATCCAACATTAACATAACCGAACGTAACATAACACAACATAACGTACCGCGGACACAATTGCCACTCCCCAGCGTCGTGCAAAACTTATTAGAGGACGATAGAGCGCTGAAATCGATAGAACCGCAGTGTATAGCACAAAAGTCGTAGCTATCCGAACCTAACCCATGCTAACGTACCCCAAACTGACGTAGCCTAGCTCAGCTTAACGTGCCGCCACAACTGCTACTGCCCCCCCCCCCCGATCCCCGTGTCGGGCAGAATCTAGTACTACACAGTGGTGCGCATATACCCGCGGACAGCTGAGTATAGCACAAAGGCCTAAGCTAGCCTATCCTAACCTCAACAGACGCACAATAAGCAAACGTAGCCCTTCTCAACCTAACGTCACGAGAATGATATTGCTGGCATCCCCAGAACCAAGCAGATCATAATGGAGCAATGTAGAAGGCAGATATCCACCGAATAGCAATGTATAGCGCAAAAGTCGAGGTTGTCGTATCCTAGCCTAACCAAACGTAACCTAAACGTACGTAACATACCTGAACCTAACGCGCCGTGAACACTATTGCTGGCTTCCCAAGAGGCAAGCGGAATATACTAGAGCACAGTAGATTGCAGAAATCAACCGCATGGCAGTGTATGGCCATATAGTCAAAGGTATCCCAACCATAACTGAACTAACCTAACCTAGCCAATCGTAGCAGATCTCTAAATATGGTGCATATACCACTATTGCTGGCATCCAGAGAGACAAGCAGAACATACTAGAGCACACAAGGTGG
>NW_016925917.1:1835-3095 GCF_001483705.2 Eufriesea mexicana
TAGAGCAGAGTATGGCAGAGCAATGTAGATCGTAACAACTCTCCAAACATGAGTGTGCGGCTCAAAATTATAGGAGAAGGTGACCAAACCTAACCTAATATATGATATCCAAACCTAACATAACGAAACCTAACATGCCACGTCCACTGTTGCTGGCGTCCACGAAGGCAACCAGAATATGGTAGAGTATAGAAGAGCGTAGAAGTCCATAGGATACTAGTGTTGAGCACAATGGTCGAAGCTGTCATAACGTAACACAACTGGGCCGGACCTAGCCATACGTAACCATACCCAACCTATCGTGCCGCGACCAGTATTGCTGACCTCCACAGAGTCATGCAGATCGTATTAGTGGAGGGAAGAGCGCAGCAATCCATAGAATCGCAGTGTTTAGTTGAAAAGTGGAAGCTATCGTTACCTGGCCAAAATAAACCGAAGTTTGCCAAACGTAACCTAACTCATCCTAACGTGCCTAGACCACTATTGTTGACCCCCTACATCCAAGCAGAATATACTGAAGCGCAGTGGAGCGCAGAAGTCTGCCACACTGCAGTGTAAAGCACAAACGTCAAAGATACCCTAACCCAACCTCATGTAGCCAAACCTAGCCAAACGAAGCCTGACACCGCATAACGACCGAGACCACTACTGCTGTCCTCCACAGTGCCAAGCAGAACATACTAGAGCGCAGTGGCGTGCAGCAATTTTCCGAATAGCAGTGTATAAAACAAGAGCCAAAGCCAGCCTCACCAAACGTAAAGAAACCTAACCTAACCTAACGTAACATAACTCAACATATCGTGCCACGTTCGCTATTGCTGGCCTGCCCATAGTCGAGCAGAGTATATTAGAGCAATGAAGAACGCAGAAATCTACCGGATAGCCGTGAACGGCACAAAAGTGGAAGATATCCCTTCCTAACCTAGCCAAGCCTTACATAACTGAACGTAACAAATCCCAACCTAACGAGACGCGACCACTATTCCTGGCGTCTAAGGGAACAAGCAGAGTGTGATATCGCACGGCAGTGCGCAGAAATCCATAAAATAGCACAAAAGTCAAAGATACACCAACCAAACGTGACCAAACCCAGACAAATCAAACGTAATATTATTCAACCCTAATTGTCGCGACCGCTGTTCCTGCCGTCCCGGACACATGCAGAGATTGATATCGCACAGTAGAGCGCTGTGGTTCATTGAGCAGCATTGCGTAGCACATAATTCATAGCTATACCCACCTAACCCAACGTAATCTGAC
>NW_016925918.1:0-7686 GCF_001483705.2 Eufriesea mexicana
GCTATACACTGCTATACGGGCGATTTCTGCGCTCTACTGTGCTCAAGTACGATCTGCTTAGCTCTCGGGAGGTCAGCAATAGTGGTCTAGTCACGTTAAGTTTTGCCAGGTTACGCTTGGTTATGTTCTATTTGACTAGGTTAGGCAAAGGTAGCTAGACTTTCGCGCTATAACGTGCTGTTCGTGGATTCCTGCGACCTACTGTGATCTAGTCTTCTCTGCCTTGCACTGAGGAGGCCAGAAATAGTGCCCATGGCGCGTTGGGTTTCGTTAGGTTATGTTTGGCAATGCTGCGTATGGTTAGGTTAAGATAGGATAGCTTAGATATTTGTGCTATACACTGCTCTTCGTTGGACTTCTGCGCTCTACCCTGATCTACTATATTCTGCACGACTCTTGGGAGACCAGCAATAGTGGTCGCGGCAAGTTAGGTTGAGGTATGTTATGCGCGGTTATGACATGATTGGCTAGGTTAGGAGTTGATAGCATTGACTTTTCCGCCACACACTCCTATTCGGCGGTCATCTGTGCTCTACTGTGCTCAAATATGTTCAGCTTGTCTCTGGGAAGGCGAGTAATAGCGGAGTCTACATGATATGCTCAGTTAGGCTACGTTTGGTTGGGTGAAGTTTGGTCGGGTTAGGCTGGGATATCTTTGGCTTTTGTGCATTACACAGGAATGCAGCCGACTTTTGCGTTCTACTGCGCTCTAGCATAATCTGCTTGGCTGTGTGGTGGTAACCAATAGCGTTCGCGGCATGCTAGGTTGAGTTAGGCTACGTTTGGTTAGATTAAGTTATATAACGTTTGGTAAGGATGGCTTTGACTTTTACGCTATACTTCGCTATTCGGCAGATCTCTGCCCTCTAGCGTGGCCTAATATGCTCTGCTTGGCCCTCGGTATGCCGGCAGCAGTTGTCACGGCATATTAGGTTGAGCTAGGCTACGTAGGGTTAGGATAGGTTTGGACATGTCAGGATGGGTAGCTTTGAGTTTTGTGCTATACACTGCTATTCGATGGTTTCCTGCGCCCTACAGAGCTCTAGTATATTCTGCTTGACCATTGGTGGGCAGCAGTAGTGGTCTGAGCACGTCAGGATGAGATAGGTTACGTTTGGTTACGTCACTTTTGGCCAGGATAGGATGTGATAGCCCTGACTTCTGTGCTATACTCCGCTATACAGCTGCTTCCTGCGCTCTACTGTGCTCCAGTATTTTCTGCTTGGCTATGTGGAGGACAGCTGTATTGGCCGCGGCATGTTCGCCTGAGTTACTTTGCGTTCGGTTATGTTACGTTTGGTTAAGTTAAGGCATTGTAGCTTATCCTCTTGTGGCATACACAACTATTCTTTGGACGTCTCCGTTCTATTGTGCGCTATCACACTCTGCCTGTGCCTGGGGACGCCGGTTGTAGTGGTCGCGGCAAGTTAGGTTGTGTTTAGTTATGTTTGATTATGTTACGATTGGCTATGTAAAGATTTGGTAGCTACGGCTTTTGTTCTACACACTGCTATACGGTGAATTTCGGCGCAATGATGTGCTCTGATGTTTTCCGCTTGGCTCTGGGGATGCCGGCAATAGAGGTCTCGGCACATTAGGTTGTGCAATGTTACGCTTTGTTAGGGCAGGTTTGACTAAGATCGGTAGGGATGGCTACGAATTTTGTGCTATACACTGCTATTCGTTGGAGTTTTGCGTTCTACATTGCCACACAATATTCTGCTTTGCCCTGCCTATGCCAGCAACAGAGTTCTCGTGCGTTGGATTCAGTTATGTCACGTAAAGCACTAGCTTTCGCTATTCCTGGCGTCCCCAGAGACAAGAGGTGTATAATAGGGCACAGTGCAGGACAGATGTCCATAAGATATCAGTGTTGGGCACAAAAGTAGAAGCTATCATAACCTAACCCAACCTAACCTAATATAACCATACGTAATGTAACTAAACCTAATATGCAGCGACCACTATCTTCGGCCTTCGCAGAGTCAAGCAGAGTAAAATAAAGCAGTGTAGATGCTTTGTATTGTAGAGCAATTTAGAGGGCACAAATCCGCCGAATAGCAGTGTACAGCACAAAAGTCAAAGCTATTCTATCCTAAGCTGTCCAAACGTAATAGAGCCAAACGTATCCCAAATTAATCAATAGTCCCACGACCGCTACTGCTGGCCAGCCCAGAGTAGAGCAGAGCATAGTAGAGCACAGTAGAGAGCAGAAGTCCACCGAATAGCAGTCTATGCCAAGAAATTGAAAGCTCTCCAGACCTAACCCAGACAAAATAGCTTAACCACACGTAACCAACCCCGACCTAACGTGCCGACACCACTGTTGCTGGCATCCTCAGAGCCAAGCTGATCGGTTCAGAGCACAGTACAGCGCAGAAGTCCGCCGAGTAGCAGTATATATCACTGAAGTTGTATTTATCCCATCCATACATAGCAGAACGTATCATAACCGAACTTAAGCTAATCGAAACCAACGTGCCGCCACCACTATTGCTAGTCTCCCCAGAGTCGAGTGGAGTATAGCAGAGGATAGTAGAGCGCAGAAATCCATCGAATAGCAGTGAACAGCACGAAAGTCAAGGTAGCAAATTCAATCCAAGCCAAACGTAACACATCCAAACGTAGCCTAACCCAACCAAACATGACGAGACCACCCTTGTTGCCCTCCAAGAAGAAAAGCAGAATGTACCAGAAGTGAGCATAACGCAGAAGTCCACCGAATTGCAATGTATATGTCAAGAGCCGCAGATACCCTAGCATAACCTGCCCTATCTTAACCTAGCTAAGCGGAGCATAACTCAACATAACGTGCAGCCACCACAGCTCCTGTCCTCCCCATAGCCAAGAAGAATGTACTAGAGCGCAGTAGACGACAGAAATCCACCGAATAGCAGTGGAAATCGCAAACGTCAATTTAGCGTGTCCTAACCCAGCCAAGCGTGACATGTCCAAACGTAACATCGCTCAACTTAACATGACGTGGCCACCACGGTTCGCCACCACAAAGACAAGAAGAATGTACCAGAGCACAGTATATCGCAGAAAGCCACCGCATTGCAGTGAATGGCACAAAGATCAAACATATCCTGTCACAACTTGACCCAACATAACCTATCCATTCGCAGAGTAACTCGAATAACGTGAAGAGACCAATATTGTTGGCCCATCCAGCGCCAACGAGAGCACATTAGGGCACATTAGAGCGCAGAAATCCACAGAGTAGCGGTGTACAGTGCAAAAGACCGTGTATCCTACCCTAACCTAACCAAACGTAACATAAGCAATCGTAGCCTAGCTCAACCTGACACGTCGAAACCACTACTGCTGGCCCCCACAGAGGCAAGCAGAATGTACTAGAGCACAGCAGCGCGCAGAGATCCACCGCATTGCAGTGAATAGCACAAAAGTGAAAGTAGCATCTCCTAACGTAGCCAAAGGTAACATAGCAAAGCGTAGCGTAACACAGCACAACGTGTCGCGACGACTGCTTCCGGCCTCCAATGTGTCAAGTAGAATATAGTAGAGCGTGGCAGATCACAGAAACAAATTGAATTGCAGTGTATGGCGCGAAAGTCAAAGCTACCCTCACCGAACTTAACCTCACCTAGCCGACATAAACGTAGTGAAGCTCAACATAGCGCGACGAGACCAATAATTCTGGCATCCCCAGAGCCATACAGAACAAGTTAGGGCACAGTAGAAGGCAGAAATCCTCCGAATAGAAGTTTATAGCACAGGAGTCATGGTAATCGTATCCTGACCTAGCCAAACGTATCATAAGCATACGTAACTTTACTAAACCCAAGGTTCCAAGGACACTATTGCTTGTCTTAACACAGCCAAGCAGAGAATATTGGATCGCAGAAGAGGGCAGAAATCCCTGGATGACTGGGCAAAGCACAAACGTACAATCTATAGAGCGATTACCTCACAAGACGTAACATAACTGAACGTAGCGTAACTCACACTAACAGCTCGAGACCACTATTGCTGGCCTTCCCTGCGCCAGGCAGAAGATACTGCGGGACAGCAGCGAGCAGAAGTACACCGCATTGCAGTGTATACCGCAAAAGTCGATCATACCCTGACCTAAACAAAAGTCAAGGTAACCTATCCTAACATAGCCAAACGCAACATAACCACACGCAACATAACCAAACGCAACGTAACTCAACCTAACATGACGAGGTCACGTTTGCTGGCATCCATAGAGACAAGCCGCATGTACTTGGGAGCAGTAGCGCGCACAAATCCACCGCACTGTAGTGAAAAGCACGAAGGCCGTACATATCCTAGCACAACTTGACAGTACCTAACCAAACCGAACGCAACATAACTCAACACAACGTGCCGCGGCCGCTGCTGCTGGCCTCCTCATGGCCAAACAGGTTGAAGTAGAGCACATTAGATCACAGATTTACACCGAATAATAGAGTACAGCACGGAAGACGAAGCCATCCTAACCGAACATAGCCTTATCTAACCTAACCAAACGTGACATGACACAACCAAACGTGTCGAGGCCAACATTGCTTGCCTTCCCAGAGCCAAGCAGAACATGGTAGGTCACAAGAGATGGGAGAGATCCACAGAAAAGGTGTGCATAGCACAACAGTCATGGCTACGGCATCCTAACAGAGCCCAGAGAAACATAAACATACGCAACTTTACTAGGCCCAAAGTTGCGGAAACACTATTCCTGACCTCACCACATTCAAGCAGAAGATATTAGAACACTTGAGAGCGCAGAAATCCGCGGAAAACGGTGTATAGCACAAAAGAACGAACTGTCCTATCCTAGCATCACAAAGCGTAACAAAACCGAACGTAGCGCTGCTCAACATAACGTGCCGAGATCACTATTGCTGGCCGCCCCACAGCGAAGAATAACACGTTAGTGGAAATTAGAACTCAGAAGTCCATGGGATTGTAGCGTATATCAGAAAAGCTATAGCTACCGAAAGCCAACCCAAATCAACACAACATAGCAAGACATAACTCTACGTACCGTACCGCGAACGCTATTGCTGCCCTCGCCGAAGCCAAGCAGGGCATACTAGGGCACAGTAGGGAGCAGATGTCCACCGAACACCAGTGTACAGCACAGAAGATGAGGCCTTCCGTACCAAACTTAGCCTAACACAACATAACCGAACGTAACCTGACGCAACATGAAGTCCCGAGACCACTGTTGCTGGCACTTCCACAGCCAAGCTGCAAATATTAAAGAAATAAAAGGCGCATGAATCCACCAAATAGCAGACTATAGCATTAAAGGCAAAGCTAACCTCTCCCAACATAACCAACAGCAACATATCCAAACGTAACGTAACACAACCTAACCTGCTGCGACCGATATTGCTGGCCTACACAGAGCCAAACATAACACATTAGTGTGGTGTAGAAAGCAGAAATCCATAGAATCGCAGTGCATATAGGAAAAGTCAATGTCACCAAAACCTAACCCAAACCAACAGAACACAGACAAACATAGCCCAACTCAACCTAGCGTGCCGAGACAACTGTTGCTGGCATTCGCATAGCCAAGCTGAAGATATTTGAGCACTGTAGGGCGCAGAAATCCACCTAATAGCAGACTATAGCACTAAAGTCAATGCTATCCCCTACTAACCTAACAAATCGTAACATAACCAAACGTAACGTAACTCAACCTAACGTGCTGCAACTACTATTGCTGCCTCCCCAGACCCAAGTGGAATACATTATTCGAGAGTAGAACGCAGAAATCCACAGAATCGCAGTGCATATCAGAAAAGACGGTGCTGCCCAAACCTAACCCAAACCAACTGAGAATAACCAAATATATCCCAATGCAACATAACACATCGAAGCCGACACTGCTGCCCCCCGACCCTTCTGGGCCAAACAGGACACACTAGAGCATAATAGACCGCTGAAGTACACAGCATAGCTGTGTACAGCACAAAAGTTGAAGCTATTCTATCCAAGCAAATTCTAACCCAGCCTAACCGAACGTAACATAACTCAACATAACATGCGGAAAACGTTATTGCTGGCCTTCCCGGGGCCAAGCTGAAAATACTAGGGCACTGTGGGGCGCAGAAATCCACCTAATAGCAGACTATGGTGCTGAAGTCAAAGCCATCCTCTCCTAACCTAACCAATTGTAGCATGACCAAACGCAACTAAACTCAACCTAACATGCTGAGACCGACATTGCTGGCATTCCGAGAGCCAAGCAGAATGTACTACAGCACAGTAGATCGCAGAAGTCCGCCGCAATGCAGTGTACAGCACAAAAGTCGAAGATATCCTATCCGAACCTGTCCTAGCCTAACCTATTCAAACATAGCCCTACTAAGCCTAACGTGCCGCGACCATTATTGCTGGCCACCAGAGAGCCAAGCGGATTATGCTGGAGCGCAGTAGATCGCAGAAATCAACTGCGTTGCAGTGTATAGCGCAAAAGCTCAAGATATACTAATCTAACCGGACAAAACCAAACCTAACATAACGAAGCCTAACTCAACATAACGCGCCGCGATCACTATTGCAGGACTCGACACGGCCACACAGAACGTAGTATAGCACAACAGAGAACGATAATTCCTGTATAGCTGTGTATACAACGAGGTTCAAAGCTGTCCAAGCCTCACCCAAGTGAACATAAACTAACCGAGCGTAGCATATCTCAGGTTGACGTGCCGAGACCCCTTTTACCGGCCGCCCCAGAGTCGAGCAGACTAGAGTAGAGCAATGCAGAGCGTAGAAATCCACGGAATACCAGGGTATGGCACGAAAGTCTAGGCTATCCGAACCTAACTCAAACTAGCGTAACTTGACCAAACGTAGCCTAACACAGCCTAACGTGCAGAGAAAGCTATTGCTTGCCGCCACAGATCCAAGCAGGATGTAATAGGGCACAATAGAGCGTAGAAGACCAGAGAATAACCGTGGGGAGCAGAAAAGCCTAAGCTATCCTAACCGAACCCAACCCAAATTGACCTAACCAGACGTTACATATCTAATATTAACGTGACGCGTTCGTAATTTTCAGCCTCCCAAGTGCAAAGCAGAACGTAATGTTGGATAGCAGAAATAAAAGGGATCGTAGTGTATAGCAGAAAAATCAATGGAATCCGAACCAATCCAGAACAAACGTAACCTAACCAAACGTAGCGTAACTCAACCTGACGTTTCGAGACAACAATTGCTTGCCACCCTAGAGCCACGCATGATGTACTAGAGAACAGTAGAGCGCAGAAAGCCACCCAATAGCAGCGCAAAGCACATAAGTCGAAGTCTTCCTATCCTAACCTGTCCTATGCTAAACCAGGCAAACATGGCTTAGCTAAACCTAACGAGCCAAGAGCACTATTCCTGGCCACCCCAGAGCCAAGTGGATCGTGTTAGAGCACAATGGAGCGCAGAAATCCACCGAAAAGCAGTGCACAGCGCTTATGTCTGAGGTACCCTAACCATAACATAACTCACCTAACCGATCCAAACGTAACATAACACAACCATATGTGCCACAAGCACAATTAGTGGCCTCCGCGTAGTCGAACAGGGTATATTAGAGCCATGTGGTGCACAGTAATTCGACGCAACGCAGGTTATATCGCACAACTCAAAGACATCCATACCCAACGTGCCCCAACATAACCTAACCAAGCGCAGCACATATAAACATGATATGCC
>NW_016925919.1:0-258 GCF_001483705.2 Eufriesea mexicana
AGATGGGTGTACTTGCCATTGAATTGCAGACGATAGGCGATCTAATCACCAAGCTATGACAGCTTATAGGCTTTGAATAGACTTATTCCCTGGCAAGAAGATGGCTGTACTTGCCATTGGATTGAAGGCGTTGTGTGACCTATTAACCAAGCTATAGCAGATTTTAGATTTTGAATTGACCTATCCTCTGGCAATTAGATGGCTGTACTTGCCATTGCATTGAAGGCGTTAGGCGACCTGTTCTCCAAGCTTTAACAG
>NW_016925920.1:0-218 GCF_001483705.2 Eufriesea mexicana
CTTGGCCTGGGTAGCATAAACTTCTGTACTGTACACTGCTATTCGGTTATTTGTACTATCTACTGTGCTCTAGCATGTCCTACCTGGATCTGGAGAGGGCAGGAATAGCGGCCTCGGCACGTTAGGTGGATTAAAGGTATGTTTGTCTACGTTCTGTTTGTTTGGGTTAGGTTTGGGTAGCTCCAAATTTCCAAATATACACTGCGATACTACGGATT
>NW_016925920.1:877-1417 GCF_001483705.2 Eufriesea mexicana
ATGATCTGCACGACTATCGGGTTGTCAGCAATAGTGTTCGCGGCACATTACGTTTAGCTTGGCTACGATAGGTTAGGTTATGTTCGCTTGGGTTATGTTCGGATATCTTTGACTTTTCTGCTCTACATTGCGACCCTATGGATTTCTGCGCCCTACTCTGCTCTAAAATATTCTGCTTGGCTCTGTGGAGGCCAGCATTTTGTGGTGGCGGCACGTTAGGTTGTGCTTGGTTGTGCTTGGTTGTGTTGCGATTGGTTGGATTAGGATAGGGTACCTTTGACTTCCATGCTACATACTGCTTTTCGGTGGATTTCTACTCTCTGCTGTGCTCTAATATGCACAGCTCTGCTCTGTGAGGACCAGAAATAGTGGCCGCGGCAAGTTAGCATGAGTTAGGCTGCGTTTGGTTAGGACATGTTTGCTAGGTGAGGATTGGATAGCTCTGACTTTCGTGGCATACACAGCCATTCGGTTGATTTCTGGTCTCTTCTGTGCTCTAGTATGCCCTGCTTCACTCTGGGACGGCCAGCAATGGTGGTC
>NW_016925920.1:1608-2527 GCF_001483705.2 Eufriesea mexicana
TACGTTTGGTTATACTTGGTTACTTTGCTTTAGGTTAGGATAGCATCGACTTTTGTGCTACGCACCGCCATTCTGTGGACACATGAGCTGTACTGTGCGCTATAGCACTCTGCTTGTACCTGGGGACGCCAGGAAAGGTGGGAGTGTCTGGTTAGGTTGTGTTATGTTCAGTTCCATTAGGCATGGCTTGGATATGTTTGGCTGGTGTATCTTCGACTTTTGTGCTATACACTGCTATTCGGCCGACTTGAGCGCTCTACTGCGCTCTAGTATATTCTGGGCGGCCCTGGGGAGGCTAGCATTAGTCGTCTCGGCCCGTTAGTTTGAGTTACCATACGTACGGCAATGTTGCATAAGGCTGTGTTTGGGCAGGGTAACTACGACAAATGTGCTATGCACTGCGATTCCATGGATTTCAGTGCTGTACTCTCCTCCAATATGTTCGCATGGCGATGGGCAGGCCAGCAATTTTGGACTCGGCATGTTAGTTTCAGTTGGTCTACGCTTGGTTAGGTTCGGTTAGGACATGTTGGGTTAGGGTTTCATTGCCTTTAATGCCATACACTGCTATTTGGTGGCTTTCAGCCTTCTACTATGCTCCAGTATATTCCGCTTTCCTCTGAGGTGTCCAGCAACAGTGTTCTCGGAACGTTAGGGTAAGTTATGTTACATTTCCTTATATTACATTGCTCTGCTCTGCACTGCTCTACTCTGTACAGTAATAGTGGCCTCGGCACATTAGGTTGGGTTAGGTTGCGTTCGTTTGTTTATCGTTTGCATTGTTTGTGCTAGGGTAGCGTTGACTTTTGTGCTCTACACTGCTATTCGGTGGATTCCTGAGCTCTGCATTGCTCTGCTATGCTCTGCTCGACTATCGGGGTGTGAGGAATAGTGGCCGTGGCAAAATATGTCGGGTCGC
>NW_016925920.1:3667-6797 GCF_001483705.2 Eufriesea mexicana
CGTTTGGCTAGGTTAGGTTTTGTCAGGTTAGGTCAGGGTGTCTTTGACTTTTGAGCCTTGCACATAAGTGCGGCGGATTTCTACGCTCTGCTGTGCTCTAGTATATTCTGCTTTGCTCCGGGGAGGTCAGCAATCGTGTTCTAGGCACGTTAGGTTGAGTTGGTTACGTTTTGTTTTGTTATGTTTAGTTAGGTTTGGGGAGTATAGCTTCGAGTTTTGTACTTTACGCTGCTTTTCGGTAAATGTTAGCGCTCTACTGTGATCTAATATTCCCTGCTTCACTTTGGGAATGCCAGAAATAGTGGCCGCGCTCGTTAGGTAGTGTTAGGTTACGTTCGGTTAAGTTAAATTTGTTTGGGGTATGTTGGGATATCTTTGACTTTCGTACCGTACACTGCCTTTCTATGAACTTTTGCGACCAGCTCTCCTCTAAACGCCATGCTTGGCAATGGGGAGGCCAGCAATAGTGGGATAGGCGTGTAAGGTTCGGATTGGTCACGTAAGGTTTGGTTAGGTTAGGTCAGATTAGGTTAGGGTGTCTCTTACTTTACTGCTCTACACTGCTATTTGGAAGATTGCAGCGTTCTACACTGCTTCGCTATACTCTGCTTTGCTATTGTGAAGCCAGAAATTGCTTTCCTGTTACGTCAGGTTAGGTTACGTTACGTCCGCCTGTGTTATGTATATCTAGGTTCGGAGAGGACAGCCTTGACTATTGTGCTATAAGCTGATATTCGTTGGATTTCGGCACTCTTCATTGTTCTACTATCCTCTACTCGATTCCGGGGATACCAGCAATGGCGGTAGTGGCAACAAAGGTTGTGTTAGGCTACGTTTGGCTAGGTTAGGTTGAATTTCGCTGGTTCAGGATGGCTCTGACTTTTGTGTTATACACTGCTATTCGGTGTATTCCTGCGATCCAGATTGCTCTGCTATACTCTGCTTAGCTCTCCTGAGGCCAGAAATGGCGATCGTGGCACGTCAGGTTGTGCTACATTACGTCAGCCTATGTTACGCTTCGTTAGGTTAGGATACGATAGCTTTGACGTTCGCGCTACACACTTGCATTCGGTGGACTTCTGCGCTCTACTGTGGTATAACATACCCTGCTATGATCTGGGAATGCTTGAAATAGTGGCGGCGGCGCATTAGGCTGCGTTAGGTTTACTTTGGGTGGGTTAGGTTTATTTGGGTTAGGTAAGGATATCTTTGACTTTCGCGCTATGCCCTGCCACTCTACGTGCGTTTGCGCTCTACTCTCCTCTATCATGACCTGCTTTGCGGTGGGGAGGCCAGCAATACTGATCGCGGCACGCTAGGTAGGGATTGGGTACGTTGGGTTATGTTAGGTATGGCTGAGTTAGGTTAGGATAGCTTTGACGTATCTCCTCAACACTGACATCATACGGGCGTCTGTGCTGTACTGTGATCTATCACATAATGCTTGTCTCTTGGGAAGCCAGCAATAGTGACCACTGCACGATGGATTTAGCTACTGTACGTTCGGCTAGGTTAGGTCAGATATGGTTAGGGCGGGATATCTTTGACATTCGTGCTGTACACAGCAATTTGGTTACGTTCTGCGCTCTACTCTAGTCGAGTATACTCTGTTCGTCTCTGCAGAGGACAGTAGTAGTTTTCTCGGTGCGTCAGAGTATGTTAGCCTACGTTTGGTTATGGCATGTTTGTTTGTGTTAGGGTGGGATAGCTACCACTTTCGTGGCTTAAACTGATGATCGGTGGGTTTGTGCCCTCTACTGCGCTCTAGTATGTTCTGCTATGCTCTGCGGAGGCCATAAATGGCGGTCTCGGCATGCAAGTATGAGGTAGATAACGTTCGGTTATGTTACATTTGGTTGGGTTACGATAGGATAGCATTAACATTTATTCTATACACTGCTGCTCCTTGGATTTCAGCGATCTACCTTGCTCAAATATGCTCTGCTTGGCTATGAGAAATTACGTTATGCTAGGTTACGATAGCATGGCTTTGACTTTTGTGCTATACACAGCTATCAGTTCGATACCTGTGCACTGCATTGCTCTTCTAGATTCTTCTTGTCACTGGGGAGGCCAGCAATTGCGGCCGTGGCAGGTTTGGTTGACCTATGTACGTGTGGGAATGTTAAGGTTGGATAAGTTTGGCAAGGGTGGCTTTGACTTTTGCGCTATACACTGCTATTCGGCGGATTCCTGCGGTCTACTATGCTCTACCGTATTCTGCTCGGCTATGGGTATGCCAGCGGCATTGGCCTCGGCACGTTTGTCTGAGTTATGTTGAGTTTGGTTTTGTTACGTTTGGTTATGTTAGGATATGGTAGCTTCTTCTCCTGCGCTGTAAACTGCAATTCGGTGGATTTCTTCGCTCTACATTGCTCTAGTATACTCTGCTCGACTCTCGGGAGGGCAGAAGTAGCGGCCGCAGCACGTTAGTTTGAGCTAGACTTCGTACGGCTTTGTTAGGTTACGCTGCATTTGGTTAGGTTAGCTTTGACTTTTATGCTGCACGCTGCAATTCTGTGGACCTCTGCGATATACTGTTCTCTAATATGCTCTGATTGGCGTTAGGGAGGGCAGCAACACTGGTCTCGGCACATTGGGTTGGGTTAGGCTTCGTTCGCTTATGTTCGGTTTGGTTAAGTTAGGAATGGATAGCTGCGACTTTTTCACTATACACTGCAATTCGGTGGATTTCCGCGCTCTACTGCAATCTAAGTTTGCCTGCATGAATCTGGGAATGCTTGAAATGGTGGCCGCGGCGCAATCGGTTGTGGTAGGTCACGTTCGGATGGGTTCGGTTTGTTTTGGTTTAGTTAGGATATTTTTGACTTTCGTGCATTACACTGCCATTCTATGGACCTCTGCGCTCTAGTCACCTCTAATATGCCCTGCATGGGGTTGACGGTTGGCGAGGCCAGCAGCTGTAGGCTAGGTACGTTGGGTTTGGATTGATTACGTTTAACTAGGCTTGGTAATGTCAGATTCGGTCAGGATTCCTCTTACTTTTTTGCTGTACACCGCAATTCGGAAGACTAAGGCTTCCAAAGATGCTCTGCTATATGGGTTTGGATTGATTACGTTTCACTAGGCTAGGTAATGTCAGATTCGGTCAGGATACCTCTTACTTTTT
>NW_016925921.1:0-885 GCF_001483705.2 Eufriesea mexicana
TGTGCTCTATTACATTCGGCTTGTCTTTGTGGAGGCCAGCAATAGAGGTCTCGTCACGTTAGGCTGAGTTATGTTACGTTCCGTGGGACCAGTTGCGGTTAAGCTCGGTCTAGTTAACTTAGACCTTCGTGCTATATACTGCTATTCGGAGTATTTCTGTGCTGTGCTGTGCTCTTCTGTGTTATTCTGAGCCATAGGAATACCTCCAATAGTGGCTGTGGCACGTTAAGTTTAGGTAGGCTACGTTTCGTTAGGTTACGTTAGCCTTTGCTAGGTCCGGGAAGATATGACTTATGTGCTATACACTGCGATTCTATGGAGTTCTGCGTCCAACTGTCCTCTAGAAAGTTCCGCTCGGCTCTGGGAATGCCAGCAATAGTTGTCGGGATATGTTAGGCTGAGTTATGTTACGTTTCCATATGTTAAGGTTGGACATAATACGAAAGGAATGCTGTGACCTTTGTGTAATACGACGCTGTTCGGTGGACTTTTGTTCTGTAGTGTGCTTCAATGTGATCTGCTTGGCGTTGGGGTTAGGTTATGTTAGGTTAGGTTAGGTTAGGTTAGGTTGAGCCATGCTTTGTTCGGTCTTGTTACGTTTCGTGGGGTTAGGACAGGTTAGTCTTGGCTTTTGTGGTGTACACTGCTGTCCGCGGATTTCCGCGCTCTACAGCGGTCTAATATTTTCTCCTTGGCCTTGGGGAGAGCCAACAATGGCGATCTCGGCACGTTAATTTGAGATATGTTAAGTTCGGTTTGGTTAGTTTAGATCAGGTTAGGTTAGGATTTCTTTGACTTTTGAGCTGTAAACTGCTTTTCGGTTGATTTCTGCTCTCTACATTGCTCTAGTATACTCTGCTCGGACCTGCGGAGGTGATCGGTAGT
>NW_016925922.1:0-249 GCF_001483705.2 Eufriesea mexicana
CATCCATACATACAACCATACAAACATCCATACATACATCCGAACATCCATCCATGCACCCATTCATTCACCCACCCACTCATCCATACATCCATGTATTAGTTAAACCATTCATTCGTACGTCCATACATCCATACATACATCCATACATACATAACTCAAATACATCCATACATTCGTACATTCGTCCATCCGTACCTCAATCCATCCACACTTCCAACCATCCATACAGCCATCCATCCATACATA
>NW_016925922.1:457-843 GCF_001483705.2 Eufriesea mexicana
CATCCATTCATACATCCATACATCCACCATCCATATATCCAAAAATCCATCCATTCGTACTTCCATCCATCGATACATCCATCCATCCATACATCCATACATATACACATCCATACATCCATACACTCGTACATTCGTCAATCCGTTCATCAATCCATCCACACTTCCAACCATCCATACAGCCATCCATCCATACATACATCCATACATACTTCCATACCTCCATACACCCATCCATCCAAACATCCACCCATCCATAAAACCATCGATACATACATTCTTCCATCCATACATCCATCGACCAATCCATCCATAATTCCATCCACCCATACACATTTCAGTACACAGATCCATACATACACCAATACGTTCATACATCCATGCAA
>NW_016925923.1:0-468 GCF_001483705.2 Eufriesea mexicana
ATGACTATAAAATTGAATTTAGCAGCCAGATTCTATAGCACTGCAATTGCTATAGCGTGCCAAGAGATTCTTTCTTCCTTATTTATGCAACGATGTCAGCTCACCACGATATTAGTAGAAAATGTCTATAGAATTGAATTATCCATCCAGATACCATAGAATTGCAATGGCTATATCACGCCAATAGAATCTTTCGTCCATATGCATCCAAGAAAGTTAGCTCACCGCGATATTAGCCGAAAATGGCAATAGAATTGAACTTTCCAGCCAGATTCCGTAGCACTGCACTGGCTATATCTCGCTAGCAGTATCATTCCTCCTTACACACGGAAGCAGGTCAGCTCACCACGATATTAGTCGAAAATATCAGTAAAATTGAATCTTCCATCCAGATACTATAGGTATTGCAATGGCTATAGCTGGCCAATAGAATCTTTCCTCCGTATTTATGCAAGAAGGTTGCCACAC
>NW_016925924.1:0-345 GCF_001483705.2 Eufriesea mexicana
CCTTATTTATGCATGGATGTCAGCTCACCACGATATTAGTCGAAAATGTCAATAAAATTAAATTCTCCATTCAGATTCTATAGCATTGCAATGGCAGTAGCTCGCCAATAATATCTTTCCTCCTTATTTAGACAATAAAGTTAGCTCACCGCGATATTAGCCGAAAATGTCAATAACATTGAATATTCCGGCCATATTCTACAGCATTGAAATGGCTATAGCGCGCCAATAGAATCTTTCCTCCTTATTTGTGCAAGAAAGATACCAAACCACGATATTTGTCGAAAATGTAAATAAAATTGAATTTTCGAGGCAGATTCTATAGCATTGCAATGGCTATAGCAC
>NW_016925925.1:0-1300 GCF_001483705.2 Eufriesea mexicana
GACTTTGACTTTCGCGTTATAAACTGTTTTCCGTTTGATTTGTGCACTCTACTCTGCTGTACCGTACCCTGCTAGACCCTGTGGAGCCGAGCCACAGTGATCGATGCACGTTAGGTTTAGTTAGACTACGTTCGGTTATGTTACGCTTGGCTAAGTTAGGAGAGGATAGCTTTGACTTTAGCGGCATACACTGCCATTAGGCGGATGTCAGCACTCTAATGAGCTCTAATATGCTCAGCTTCGCACTGGGAATGACAGAAATATTGGTATCGGCTCATTATTTTGTGTTACGCTACGTTTGGTTGGGTTAGGTTATGTCATGTTAGGAAAACGTATTTTTGACTTTTGTGCATTACTCTGTAATGCAATCGACTTCTGCGCTATACAGTGCTCTAGTAGTCCCCTTGGCGATGAGGACGCCAGTAATATTGGTCTCGGTACATTAGGTTTAGTTATATATCGTTGGATTGGATTTGGTTTGGTTGATTTTGGTTGGGCTGGGACATGATGGCATCGACTTTTCTGCTATACATTGCTATTCGTGGAATTTCTGCGCTCTACTGTGCCCTAATATTTTCGCCTGGGCTCTAGGGAGGCCAGCAGCTGTGGTCTCGTCACGTTCGGTTGAGTTATGTTACGTTTGGTTAGGTTATGCTTGCTTCGGTTTTGTTCGAGCAGCTTTGACTTTCTTGGCATAAAGTGTAATTAGGTGGGTATCTGCGCTCTGTCGCTGCACGTTAGGTTGTGTTAGGTTACGTTTATGTATGTTACGATTGGTTGGGTTAGGAGATGATTCTGTGCCATGCACTGCCATTCGGTGGATTTCGGCGCTCTACTGTGATCTGATATATTCAGCTTCCCTCTGGGAAATACAGCAATTGAGGTCTTGACTCTTTATTCTCAGTTAGGCGCGTTTGCTTGGGCTAGGTTTTGTTCGGCTAGGTTACGACATCTTCCACTTATGTGCTGTACACTGAAACGCCGCGGGTGTCTGTAATCTCCTGTGCAGTAGTATATGCAGTTTGGCTCTGGGGTTGTCAGCAATAGTGGTGAAGGAGTCATGCCACGTTCCGTTAAACTATGTTTGGTTAGGGTAGGACAGGACAGAGGTGCCTTTTGTGCTATACGCTGCTATTCGGTGGATTCCTGCGCTCTACTGTAATCCAATATGCTCTATTCTGCTCCGGGGTAGTCAAAAGCATTGGCTGGAGCGCTTTAGGTAGAGTAATGTTACGTCCGGTTAGGTTAGACTTGTTTGAGTTAGGATAGGATATCTTTGACTTTTGTGCTCTCCGGGGAG
>NW_016925926.1:0-1615 GCF_001483705.2 Eufriesea mexicana
TATGGATGAGCGTATGTGTGGATGCGTGGATGTATGGATGTATGTGTGAACGTATGTATGGATTACGTATGGATGGATGTGTGCATGGATGGATTGATTTGTGGATGTATGGATCAATGGCTTGATGGATGTATGGATGGATTGATGTATGGATGGATGGATGTATGGGTGGATGGATGTATGGATGGAAGGATGTATGGATGGATGGATGTATTAATGTATGGAAGTTTCTATGTATGGATGTATGAATGTATGGCCGTATTTGCGTTACGGATGTACGCATGTATGTATGCATGGATGTATGTATGTAAGAATACATGGATGTACGGAGGCATGGTTGTATGGATATGTGGGTGGACGAATGGATGGGTGAATGGACGGAAGAATGGATGTATGTATGGATGCTTGTATGGATGAATGTATGGATGGATGTATGGATGGATGCATGCATGGATGTGTGTATGGATGCATTTACGGATGTGTCTATGGATGTATGTATGGATGAGTGAATGGGGTTATGCATGGATGTTTGAATGTATGTATGTATGGATGTATGCACGTATGGATGTATGGCTGTATGGATGTATGGACGTATGGATGTACGAATTTGTGGATGTATGTGTGTATGGATGTATGGATTGATAGATGTATGGATGTATGGATGGATGGATTTATGGATGTGTGGATGTATGAATGCATGGATGCATTCATGTATGGATGGATAGATGTATGGAAAGAAGTATGTATGGATGGATGTATGTATGGATGAATGGTTGTCTGGATGGATGTATATATGGATGGATTGAGGTATGGATGGACGGATGTACGTATGTACGAATGTATGGATGTATATATGTACGGGTGTATGGATTGATGGATGTATGGGTGTATACGTATGTATGGGTGTATACATACATACATACATACATCCATACATCCATACATCCATACGTCCATCCGTCCATCCATACGTCCATACAACCGTACATCCGTACATTCGTGCATCCATACGTCCATTCATCCATACATCCATACATGCACGCAGCCGTACATCCATACATTCATATTTCCGTACATCCGACCATCCATACATCGATCCATCCATACATCTATCAATCCAAACAACCATTCATCCATACATACATCCATCCATACATCCATCTTTCCATACACCCATCCATCCGGCATCCACACATCCATACATCCACCCATCCATACAACCATCGAACCATACATCCATCCATCCATACAAGCACCCATCCATACACCCATCGATCCATACATCTATACATCCACACATACATCCATTCATCCATCCACCCATACATACATTCATACATTCAAACATCAATATACCAATACTTCCATACATACATCCACTCCTACATCCAACCATCCATACATCCATCGATCCATACATCCATCCATCCATACATCCACCCTCACATCCATCCATCGATACATGCATCCATACAGACATCAACACATACATCCATACATACACCAGTACATTCATTCATACGTACATCTATACATCCACACATCCATACATCCATAAATCCACCCATCCATGCACTCATCTATCCATACGTACATCCATACAACCATGCATACC
>NW_016925927.1:0-798 GCF_001483705.2 Eufriesea mexicana
CGTGCTATAGCCATTGCAATGCTATAGAATCATGCTGGAAAATTAAACTTTATTGTCATTTTCGACTAATATCTTGGTGAGACACCTTCTCTGCATAAATATGTAGCAAAGATCCTATTGGCGTACAATAGCCATTGCCATGATATGGAATATGTCTGGAAATTACAATTTTATTCACATATACGACTATTGTCGTGGTGAGCTAACTTTCTTGCGTAAATAAGGAGGAAAAATTCCATTGGCGTGCTATAGCCATTGCAATGGTAGAGAATCTGTCTGGAAATTTCAATTTTATTCGCATGTACGACTATTGTCGTGATGAGCTAACTTTCTTGCGTAAATAAGGAGGAAAAATTCCATTGGCGTGCTATAGCCGCAGCTGTCCATCAGAATCTGGCCGGAAAATATAATTATATTGACATGTTTGACTAATATCGGGGTCAGCTAACTTTCTTGCATAAATAAGGAGGAAAGATTCTATTGGCGAGCAATAGCCAATGCAATGATATGGAATCTGCATGGGAAACGCAGTTTTATTCACATATACGACTATTGCCGTGGTGAGGTAACTATCTTGCTTCAATAAGAAGGAAAGATTCTATTGTCGCGCTATTTCCATTGCAATGCTACTGAATCTGGCTGAAAAATTTAGTTTTATTGACATTTTCGGCTAATATCGTGGTGAGCTATCCTCCTTGCATAAATAAGGAGGAAAGATGCTTTTGGCGTGCTATTGCCATTGTAGCGCAATATAGTCTGGCTGGAAAATCCAATTTTATTGACATTTTCGAATGATAT
>NW_016925928.1:0-561 GCF_001483705.2 Eufriesea mexicana
TAGCTTACCACAATATTAATCGAAAATGTCAATAAAATTGAATTTTCCAGACAGATTCTATAGTATTGCAGCGACTATAGTACGCCAGTTGAACCTTTCCTTCTTCTATATACAAGAAAGTTAGGTCACAACGATAGTAGTCGATAATGTCAATAAAATATAATTTTCCAGCCAGGCTCGATAGCATTGCAATGGCTAAAGCACGCCAATAAAACCGTCCATATTTATGCAAGAAAGTTAGGTGACCTCGATGTTATTCGAAAACAAGAATAAAATTGAATTTTCCAGCCAGATTCTATCGTATTGCAAGGACTATAGCACGCCAGCAGTATCTTTCCTCCTTATATATTCAGAAAAGTATGGTCAACACGATATTATTCGAAAATGTCAATAAAATTGAATTTTCCAGCCAGATTCTATAGCATTGCAGTGACTATAGTACGCCAGTAGAAACTTTCCACCTTCTGTGTGCAAGAAAGTTAGGTCACCAGGATAGTAATAGATAATGTCAATAAAATTGTATTTTCCAGACAGATTCTATAGCATTACCATGGCTATAGC
>NW_016925929.1:0-696 GCF_001483705.2 Eufriesea mexicana
CAGAATATACTAGCGTACATCGGACTACAGAAGTAGGCTTCATTGCAGTGTAATGCAATGGGGTCAAGGATAACCTAATCCAACCTGACCTAACCTAACCCAACGGATAGTAACGCAACACAACACAACGTGCCGAGACAACTGTTGCTGTTTTTCGCAGAACCAAGCCGATGATATCAGATCACAGCATGGTGCAGGTACCCGCCGAATAATAGTGCGTCGCACAATAGTCAATGTTATCCTCTCCTAGGGTAACCTATTGTGGCATACCCAAACGCAAGCTAACACAACGTAACGTGAAGCGACCACTATTGATGTCCTCCGCGGAGCCAAGCAGAGTATGCTAGATCACAGTAGGCCGCAGAAATCGAACTCATTGCAGTGAACAGTACAAGAGTCAGAGATGTCCTGACCAAACCTAACCTAACGTAAACTAAAAAAACGTAACATAACTGAACCTAACGTGCCGCGACCACTATTGATGGCGTTTCCAGAGACTAGCGGAATATGATAAAGCACAGTAGAGAACAGACATCGTCAGAATATCAGTGCCGAGTCCAATAATAAGCGCTAATTTAACCTAACACAACCTGAGCTAACCTAACCAAACGTAATCAAACATAACCCAACTTTTCGCGACCAGTATTGCTGGCCTCCACGGAGAAGCAGTCTACGCCAAGAAAGTCAAAGCTACAC
>NW_016925930.1:0-204 GCF_001483705.2 Eufriesea mexicana
TGACATTTACGAATAATATGGTGGTAAGCTAGCTTTGTTCCATAAATCAGGTGGAAAGATTCTTTTGTCATGCTATAGGCATTGCAGTGCTATAGAATCTTGCTGGAAAATTCAATGTTATTGACATTTTCTACTAACATATTGGTGAGATAACTTTCCTGCATAAACATGGAAGAAAGATTAAATTGGCGAGCTATAGCCACT
>NW_016925931.1:0-564 GCF_001483705.2 Eufriesea mexicana
AGGTTAGGTTAGGTTAGGTCAAATTGGGTCAGGTCTGATCAGGTCCGGTCAGGTCAGGTCATGGCATGTCATGTCAGGACAGTTCAGGTCAACTAGTTCATGTCAGGTCAGGGCAGATCTTGTCAGGTCTGGCCTTCTCAGGTCAGGTCAGGACGTGTCATGTCTGGTCATGACGGGTCAGTTCCGGTCACGTCATGTCAGGTCATGCCATTCCAGGTCGTGTCAGGTGATGTCAGGTCAGGTCGGGGCATGTCCGGTCAGGTCAGGTCTGTTCAGCTAATGTCAGGTCCGGTCAGGTCAAGTCAGGTTAGGAAATGTTATGTTAGGTTAGGTTAGGTTAGATTAAAATAGGTTAGGTTAGGTTAGGTTCGGTGAGTTTAGGTTAGGTTCGATTACGATAGGTTACAATTTGTTGGGTTGGGTTAGGTTAGGTTAGGTTAGGTTAGGATTGGTTGGGTTATGTTAGGTTAGGTCAGATCAGGCTAGGCCAGGCCAGGTAGGGTCACGACAGGGGAGGTCAGATCAAGCCCGGGCAGGCTAGGACATTCCTTGTGGTGTCAGGTG
>NW_016925932.1:0-554 GCF_001483705.2 Eufriesea mexicana
GAATTTCTATTGGCATGCTATAGGCATTGCATGCTATAGAATCCTCCTGGAAAATAAAATTTTTTTGCCATTTTCGTCTAATATCGTGGTGACCTATCTTCCTTGCATAAGTAAGGGGGAAAGATACTATTGGCGTGCTATAGCCTATGCAATGATACAGAATGTGGTTGGAAAATACAAATTTATTAACATTTACGACTAATATCATGGTGAGCTAACTTTATTGCATAAATAAGGATAAGGATGGTAGATTCTACTGGCGTGCTATAGCCGTCGCAATGCTATAGAATCTGGCTGGAAAGATCAATTTTATTCACATTTTCGACTTATATTGTGGTGAGCTATCTTTCTGGCATAAATATGGAGGAAATATACTGTTGGAGTGCTATAGGCATTACAATGCTATAGAATCTGTCTGGAAAGTTCAATTTTGTTGACATTTTCGACTAATATCTTGGTGAGCTGACTTCAATGCGTAAGTAAGGAGGAAGGATGCTTTTTGAGTGCAATAGCCATTGCAATGATATAGTTTGTGGCTGGAAAATACAATTTTG
>NW_016925933.1:0-242 GCF_001483705.2 Eufriesea mexicana
GCCTGTCTCTGGGGAGGACAGCAATAGCGGTAACGCCACGTTACGTTCAGTTAGGCTACGTTTTGTTAGGCTTGGTTAGGACACGTTAGGTTAGTATATCTTATACTTTTGTGCTTTACACCGCATTGCGGCGTTCTTCTGTGCTCTACTGTGCTCTGGTATATTCTGATTTGCCCAGTGGTGGGCAGTAATAGTGGTTTAGGCACGTTAGGTTGAGTTGGATTACGTTCAGTTATGGCACG
>NW_016925934.1:0-402 GCF_001483705.2 Eufriesea mexicana
CGAAAATGTCAATAAAATTGAATTTGCCTTCCAGATTCTACAGCATTGCAATGCCTATACCACGCCAACAGATTCCTTCCTCCATATTTATGCAAACAAGTTAACTCACCACAATATTAGTCGAAAATGTAAATAAAATTGAACTTTCCAGCCAGATTCTATAGCATTGCGACGGCTATAGCAAGTGAATTGAATCTTTCCTCTTTATTTACACAAGAAAGTTTGCTCACCTCGACGTTAGTCGGAAATGTCAATAAAATTGAATTCTCCAAACACATTCCAGTGCACTGCAATGGCTATAGCACGCCAATAGAATCTCTCCCACTTAATTATGCACGAAAGTTAGCTCACAACGATATTAGCCGAAAATGTCAATAAAATTTTATTTTCCAGGAGGATTCT
>NW_016925935.1:0-200 GCF_001483705.2 Eufriesea mexicana
CATTTTCGATTAGTATTGTGGTAAGCTAACTTTCTTGCATAAACAAGGAAGAAATATCATATTGGCGTGCAATAGCCATTGCAATGATATAGAACCTGGCTGGAAAATTAAATTTTATTGACATTTTCGGCTAATACCGTGGTGAGCTAACTTTTTTCCATAAATAGGGAAGAAATATACTATTGGCGCGATATATCCAC
>NW_016925936.1:0-595 GCF_001483705.2 Eufriesea mexicana
GAGTAGTCTCGGGACGTTAGTTTCAGTTGCGTTTTGTTCCGTTAGGACAGGTTCGGAACGTTTGATGTGTATTTCTTCGACTTTTGTGTTATACACTGCTACCCGGTGGATTTCTGCTCTCTACATTCCTCTACTATACTCTGCTCGACTCTGGGAGGCGTGCAATAGCGGTAGTGTCACGTTATCTTGACTTAGGTTACACTTGGATAGGATAGGCTGGTAGAGTTTGGCTAGGATGGCCTTTACTTTCGTGCTGTACACAGATTTTCGGTGGTTACCAGTGATCTACATTGCTCTGCTATTTTCTGCTTGGCTCCGGGGTTGCCAGAAGCAGCAGTAGCGGAAAGTTATGTTGAGTTACGCTACGTTCAATTAGGTTATGTAAGGTCAGGTTAGGTTAGGATATCTTCGACCTTTGCGCGATTCACTGCATTGCGGAGGATCTCTGCGCGTTGCTGTGCTCTGGTATATTCTGCTCGATCCTGTGGATTCTAGACGTTATCGTCATGTTAGGTAAAGCTAGGTTACGTTTGGATATGTTAAGTTTGGCTAGGTTAGGACAGGATGCTTTGATTTTTGTCCTTTACACCGCTAT
>NW_016925937.1:0-530 GCF_001483705.2 Eufriesea mexicana
ACTGCATTGCAAAAGCTATAGCACTCCGAACGGATCTTTCCTCCGTACCAATGCAAGGAAGTTGTCTCACCACGAAATTAGTTGAAAATGTAAATAAAATTGAATTTTCCAGGAAGATTCTATTTCATTGCAATGCCTATAGCACGTCAATAGAGTCTATAGTACCTATATATGCGAGAATGTTATCTCACCACGATAATAGCTGAAAATGTAAATAAAATTGAATTTTCCAACCACACAGTATATCATTGCAATGTCTATAGCACGCCAATAAAATCTAAGCACGCCAATAAAATCTACGCTGCTTATTTAGGCAAGAAAGGCAACTCACAACGATAATAGTCGAAAATGTCAATAATATTGAACTTTCCAGCAAGATTCTATAGCATTGCATGGCCTATAGCACACCAATGGAATCCTTCCTCCTTATTAATGCGAGAAAGTTAACTCACCACGATATTGGCCTGAAATGTCAATAGGATTGAATTTTCCATCCAGAATCTATAGCATTGCGTAGGCTTTAGCAAGCC
>NW_016925938.1:0-2392 GCF_001483705.2 Eufriesea mexicana
TAACTCAAACTAACGTACCTGGACGATTATTACTGGCCTCCCCAGAGCCAAGCTGAGTACACTAGAGCACAGGAGAGCGCAGAAAGCCACCATATAGCAGTATATAGCTCAAGAGCCAAGGATACCCAAACCTAACTTGACATAACTGCACCTAACCAAACATAGAACAGCTAAACCTAACGAGCCGAGACCTCTATTGCTGGCCTCCACAGAGCAGATCATGTTAGAGCACAGTTGAGCGCAGAAATCTTCCGAATGGCAGTGTACAGCATTAAGGCCACAGACATCATAGCGAAACCAGACCCAACTTAGCCTAACTAAACGCAACGTAACTCAACCAATCATGTCACGACCACTATTGCTGCCCACCCCAGTGTCGAGGGCAGTATAGCAGAGCATCGTAAAGCGCAGAAATCCACCGAATAGCAGTGTATAGCTCAAAAGTCAAAGTAGTCGCATCCTAACCTAACGAAGCGTGACACAACCAAGCGCCACATAATCCAATCCAACGTGCCTAGACCACTATTGCTGTCATCCCCATCGCCAAACAGAACATATTTGAGGAGAGGGGTGCGCAGAAGTCGATGGGACGGCAGTGTATAGTAGAAATGTCAAAGCTATCCTAACCTGACCAGAACTAACCTAACCTAAACTAACGTAACGTAACTCAAACTAATCGGCCGAGCAGAGTATTGTATTGCTGGCCCTCCGAATGCGAAGCTGAACATATTAGAGCGCAGTAGAGTGCATATAAAGGCCGAACAGCAGTGTATAGTGCAAAAGTCATAGCTACCCTAGCTTAACCTACACAAACATATCATAACCGAACGTAACCTAACCCAAACTAACGTGCATAGACAACTGTTTCCGGCCTCCCCAACGCGAAGCAGAAAATATTAAAGGAGAGTAGAGCGCAGAAGTCCAAAGAATGGCAATGTATAGCAGAATGGTCGAAGCTATACTAACCCAACCCAGACAAGCCTAACCTATCCAAACTTTACCTAACCCAACGTAACTTGTCGAAACCACTGTAGCCGGCATCCCTGAGCCAAGAAGATCATATTATAGCACGGTAGAGCGCAGAAATCCACCGAATATCAGTGTATAGCAAAGAAGTCAGATCTATACTATCCTAACCTACCCGAACGAAACCTGACACAACCGAACGTGCCGAGACCGCTATTTCTGGCACCCGCCGAGCCGTGCAGAATATTCTAGAGCACAGTAGAGCGTAGAAATGGACCGCATTGCTGTGCATAGCACAAAAGACGATGGCAACCTGACCAAACATAATCTAACCTAACCTAACCAAACGTAACTTGCCGCGATCACTATTACGTTACATTTGCGAGCTTGGGTTAGGTATGGTTCGATTATAATAGCCATGACTTTCGTTTATACACTATGCTTCTATGGATATCTGAACTCTCCTCTCCCATAATCTGTGCTGCTCAGCTCTGGGGTGGTCAGCAGTAGTGGCCACGGCACGATAGGTTGAATTAGTTTGCGTTTGGCTAAGTTACGCTTTGTTATGTTAGGACAGTGTGGCACTGACTTCTTTGCTACGCGCTGCCATTCGAAGTGTTTCTGCTACCTACTGTGCTGTATCTTACTATGCTTTTCGCCGGTGACGCCGGGAACAGTGTTCGCGGCACCATATGTTGAGTTATGTCACGTTTGGTTCGGTTGGGTTTGGCTATGCATTATCGCCGACTTTTGTGCTATACGCTAAGTTTCTTTGGATTTCTGCGCCCTACTCTCCTCTAGTATGCTCTGCATGGCTCTGGGGAGGCCAGCAATGGTGTTCTCGGCACGTCACCTTTTGTTATGCTACGTTCGGTTAGGTTAGGTTAGGAACGATTATGCTAGGATATCTTTGACGCTTGCTCTACACACTGCTATATGGTGGATTCCTGTTCTTTACAGTGCTCTATTATACTCTGCTCTATTCTGGGGAAGCGAGTAATAGTGGTCGTGGCAGGTTAGGTTGTGTTAGGTTACGTTTGGTTACGCTAGGCTTGGCTAACTTTGGTTCGGGTAGCTCTGACTTTCGTGCCATACACTGCTATTCGGTGGATTTCTTTGACCTACTGTGCTCTAGTATATTCTGCTAGTCTGAGAGGAGGCCGGAAGCCGTGTTCGCAGCACGCTTTATTGAGTTATGCTTCGTTCGGTTAGGTTACGATAACTTGGGTTCGGTTTGGATAGCAGTGACTCTTGCGCTGTACGCTGCGATTCTAAGGACTTCTGCGCTCTACTCTCCTCTAATGCATCCGGCTCGACTCTGTGGAGGCCAGCAATGTTGTCGCTGTACCTTATGTTTAGTTATGTTACGTTTGATTATGTTAAGGTTTTATATATTAGGATAAGGTAACTTTGACTTTTGTGCTGT
>NW_016925938.1:2410-10682 GCF_001483705.2 Eufriesea mexicana
CCCCCCCCCAGTGTGCTCTAGTATGTTCTTCTTGGCTCTGGGAGGCCAACAATAGTTGTCTCGGCACGTTGTGTTGAGGTGGAGTACGATTGGCGATGTTACGCCAGGTCGGGTATGTTTTGGATATATTTGACCTTTACGTTAACGTCCGCAATGCGGCGGATCTCTGCACTCTATTGTGCTCTAGAACAAACTGCTTGTCTCTGTGAAGGCCAGCACTACATATCTCGTCATGCTTGGTTGAGCTATGTTACGTTCGCATACGTCACGTATGGCTGGGTCTGAATATGCTACTTGGACTCTTATGGCATGCACTGCTATTCGGCGGTTCTCCGTCCTCTAATGCGGTTTAGTATGCTCCGCTTGGCTCTGTGAGGGCCAGTAATAGCGGTCTCGACACTTTAGGCTTTGTCAGGTTACATACCGTTGGGTTAGGTTAGGAAGGTTTGGTTATGACCCCTTTGACTATTGTGCCACGCACTGATAATCGGTGGATTCTTCCCATATACTGTGCTCGATCATGTTCTGCTTGGCTCTGTGGTGGCCAGTAACTGTGCGCTCGGCACGATAGGTTGAGTTAGTTTACGTTTGGTTAGTTTAGGTTAGGTGAAGTTCGGTAAGGATTGCCTTGATTTCGTGCCATAAACTGTTGTTCGTTGGATATCTGCGCTCGACTGTGCTCTAATATATTCTGCTGGACCCTGGGGACGTCACCAACAGTGGTGGCGGTAACTTATGCTTGTGTAGGCTGCGTTCGGTTAGGTCATGTTGGCTTGGGTTTGGTTTGGATAGATACGACTTTTGTGCCGTACACTGCGATTCTATTCATTTCTGCGCCCTACTGTACTCTGGTAATATCTGCTCTGCTCTGGGGAGGCAAGCAATATTGGCCGCGGTACGTTAGTTTGAGTTACGTTACGTTTGGTTATGTTAAGCTTAGATATATTAGGTCAGGATATCTTTGACCATTGTGCTGTACACTGAAACGCCGCGGATGTCTGTGATCCACTGTGCTGTAGTATATTATGCTTGGATCTGGGGAGGTCAGCAACAGTGGTGTAGGGCGTTTAGGTTGAGTTAGGTTAGGCTTGGTTATGTTACGTTCGGTTAGGTTAGGCTAGGATAGCTTTGACTTTTGTGCTACACACTGCTATTTTGCGGACTTCTACGCAGTGCTATGATTAAGCATGCTCGACTTTGCTCTAGTGGGTCCAGAAACGGTGGCAGCGGCGCGTTAGTCTGAGTTAGGTTACGTTTGACTGGGTTAGGTTTGGGCACGATAGGTTAGGGTATCTTTGACTTTCGTGCTTTACACTGCAATGTGTAGGATTTCTGCACTCTACTGAGCTCTGGCATATTCTGATTGGCTCTGCAGTGGTCAGCAATAGTGTTCTAGGCACGTTCGGTTGAGTTACGTTACGTTTGGTTAGGTTGGGCTAGGATTACTTTCACTTCTGCGCTGAAAGCTGCTATTCGGTGGAATTGTGCTCACTACTGTAATCTAATATGTTCCGCTTTGCTCTGTCTAGGTCGGAAATAGTGGTTGCAGCGCGTTAGGCTGTGTTTGGGTACGTTTAGTTGGGTTCGCTTTGTTTCGGTTAGGTTAGGATATCTTCGACTTCTGCTCTGTACACTGCAATGAGGTGGACTTCTACCATGTACTGTACCTAAGTATGTTCTGCTTGGCTCTGGGGATGCCGGTAATGGGTTTCCCGGCATATTAGGTGGCGATAGGAAACGTTTGGCTCTGTTGCGTTAGCGTTGGTTAGGTTTGGATAGTTTCGACTTTTCTGCTATACACTGCGATTCGATGGATTCCTGCCCTCAACTCTCCTCTAATATGTTCTGCTTGGCTCAGTGGAGGTCGGCAATACCGGTCACGGCTCGTTAGGTCGAATTAGATTACGTTTGCTTGGGTTAGGTTGGCTTGGGTTAGGCCAGGTTAGCTTTGTCTTCTGTGCTATACACTGCTATTCGGTGGATTTCTGCCTTTTACTCTGCTCTATCAAGTTCTGCTTGCCTCTGAGGAGGCATGCAATGTTGGTCTTGTCGCGCTATGTTGAGCTACACTTCGTTTGGGTTGGCTAGGTCAGGTCAATTTCGGTTAGGATAGCTTTGACTTACGTGCCATACACTGCTATTCGATGTGTTTCTGTGATCTACTTGGCTTTACATTTCTCTACTGGGCACAGGGGAGGCCGGGAGCAGTGGTCGCGACACGTTATATTGAGCTGTGCTACGTTTGCTCAGGTTATGTTAGCCTGTGTTAGATTTGCATAGCGATGACTCTTTTGCTATACACTGCGTTTCTATGGATTTTGACGCTCTACTATCCCCTAATACGTTCTCCAAGGATATAGGGAGGCCGGCAATAATGGTCGCAGTACCCCAGGTTTATTTATGTTACGTTCGTTTATGTTATGATTGTATACATTGGAATATGGTACCTTCGACTTTTGTGCTATACACTGCTCTTCGGTGGATTTCTGCGCTCTACTGTTCTCTAGAATGCTCTGCTTGGCTGTGGGATGCCAGCGACTGTGGTCGCTGCACGTAAGGATAATTTAGGCTACGATTGGTTCGATCAGGTTGGGTCTGGTTGCGTTAGGGTTTATATGACTTTTGTGTCTTTCCCTGCTTTGCGACGGATTTCTGCGTTTTACTGTGCTCTCGTATATTCTTCTTGCCTCTGGTGTGTCCAGCAATAGCGGCAGCGGCACGTTATGTTGTGTTAGGCTATGTTTGGATTGGTAGTGTTACTTTGGGTGATGTTAGGGCAGCTCTGACTTCGTGGAGCAAACGGTTATTAGGTAGATTTCTTCGATCTGCTGGCGTCTACCATATTCTGGTTGGCCCTGGGGAGACCAGCAATAGTGGTCGCCGCACGTCATGTTGCGTCAGGCTACGTTTGGCTATGTTATGTTGGTCTGTGTTACTCGTGGGTAGCTTTGACACTTCGGCTATACACTGCGATTCTTCTGATTTCTGCGCTCCCCTCTCCTCTAATGTGTTCTGCTTGGCACTGGTGTGGCCAGCAATTGCGATCATTCCACGATAGGTTGTGTCAGGTTACGTTTGGTTATGTTAGGTTTGGTTAAGTATGGTTAGGATGGCATCGAGTTATTTTGCTGTACACTGCCATTCGGTGTGCTTCTCCGCCCTAATGTGCTCTAATATGCACTGCATGGCTCTGGAGTGACCAGCAGTATTGGTCTCGGCTCGTTGATTTCAGCAAGGTTACGTTCGGGTATGCTTGGTTTGCTTGGGTTTGGCTAAGGTTGCTTTGACTTATGTGCTATACACTTCTATTCGCCGGACTTCTGCGCTTTACATTTATCTACTATTCTCTGCTCCACCCTTGGGAGGCCAGCTATAATGGTCGCGGCAAGATGGTTTGAGATTTGCTACGTTGGGCTACGTCACGTTTCGTTTGGTTAGGATAGGATAACTTTGACTTTTGCGCTATACACTGCATTTGGTTCAGTCTCTGCGCTCCTCATTGCTCTACTATACGCTGCTTGACTCTGTGGAGGCCAGTGATATTGGTCTCGGCACGTAAGGTTGAGTTAGGCTACGTTTGGTTATGTTACGTTTGCTTGCGTTATGTTTGGATAGTTTTGACTCTTCTGCTATACGTTATGATTCAACGGCTTTATGCGATCTACTCTCCTCTAATATGTTCCGCGCGTCTCTGAGGTGGGCTACAATGGAGGTCTCGGCACGTCAGTCTGAGTCATGTTGCGTTAGGTTATGTTAGGTTTAGTTAGGTTAGGGTAGTGTAGCTTAGACTTTTGTGCTGTACGCAGCTATTCTGTGTATTCCTGCGCCATACGTTGCTCTGCTATGCTCCGCCTGACACTCGCGAGGCCAGCAATAGTGGTCGCGGCACGTTAGGTAAAGTCAGGTTACGTTTAGGCATGTTAGGTTACGCTGCGTTTGGTTACGATAGCTTTGACTTTTGTGCTACAAACTGCTATTCGGTGTATTCCTGCGCTCTTTTGTGCTCTACTATGCTCTGCTTCGCTCTGGGCAAGCCAGTTATGGTGGTCTAGGCACGTTTGGTTGAGTTATGTTACTTTTGGTCAGAATATGCCAGGTCAAATTAGATCTTTGCGATATACACTGCTATTCGGTGGATTTCTGCGCACCGCTGTGATCTAATATACCCAGCTTTGCTCTGGGGAATCCAGAAATAGTTTCCGCGGCGAGTTAGGTTGTGTTAGACTACGTTGGGCTAAATTATGTTTGTCTGTGTAATGTTTGCAAGGCTTTCAATTTCCTGCTATATACTGCGATTCTATGGATTTCTGCGCGCTACTCTCCCCTAATATATTCTGTTTCGCTCTCAGGAGGGCAGCAATATTGGTCTCGGCACGTTTGGTTGAGTTAAGTTGCGTTCGCTTATGTTACGTTTGGATTGGTTTGGACAGGATAGCTTAGACTTTTGTGCTGTACACTGCTCTTCGTCGCATTTCTGCGATCTACTGTGCTGTAATTTGCTATGCTTGGCGCAGGGTATGCTAGCAGTAATGGTCGTGGCATGATAGACTTTCTTATGCTACGTTTGAGAATGTCACGATTGTTTAGGGTAGGACATGGTTGCTTCGGCCTTTGTGCTATACGCTGCTTTATTGTGGACCTCTGCGCTCTACTGTGCCCTAATGCGTTATGCTTGGCTGTGGGAGGCCTGCAACTGTGGTCTCGCCTCGTTAGCTTAAATGAGGTCGCCTAAAGTTATATTAAGTTTTGGTAGGTTAGGATAGGATTACCTCGACTTCTGCGCTCTAAACTGCTATTCAGAGAACTTCTACCCTATATATTGCCGTACTATACCCTGCTCGATTCTTGGGAGTAAACAAATAGTGGTCTCGGATTGAAAGATTGAATTAGTCTACGTTTGGATAGACATTGATTGATTTGATTAGGACTGTATAATCTTGATGTCGTGCTATACACTGCGATTCTACGGATTTCTGGGCCCCACCCTCCTCTAATAATTTCTGCCTTTCTGTGGGGAGACCAGGAATGGCGGTCGCGGCACGTTAGGTTGAGTTTGGCTACGTTTGTCTATGTCACGATTGGTTAGGTTAGTACAGCATAACTCCGAATTTTGTGCTACTCACTGCAATGCAGTCGATTGCTGCGCTCGTAAGTGCTCTAGTACGCTCTGCTTGGCTCTGGGAAAGCCAGTAATTGTGGTCCCGGCTCGTTTGGTTGGGACAGGCTACGTCTGATTTCGTTACGTTAGCTCTCGTTGAGCCTGGTAGCTTCGGCTTTTCCGCTATAAACGGCGATTCTATGGATTTCTGCGCACTACTCTCCTCTAGTATGCTCTGCATGGCTCTGGGAGGTGGAGGGCAGCAATGGTAGCCTCGGCAGGTTGGATTGAGTTACGTCACGTTCGGTTGGGTTAAGTTTGTTTGGTTTAGACTAGGGTGGCTTTGACTTTTGCAAGCGCTTTACATTTATCTACTATTCTCTGCTCCACCCTTGGGAGGCCAGCTATAATGGTCGCGGCAAGATGGTTTGAGATTTGCTACGTTGGGCTACGTCACGTTTCGTTTGGTTAGGATAGGATAACTTTGACTTTTGCGCTATACACTGCATTTGGTTCAGTCTCTGCGCTCCTCATTGCTCTACTATACGCTGCTCGACTCTGTGGAGGCCAGTGATATTGGTCTCGGCACGTAAGGTTGAGTTAGGCTACGTTTGGTTATGTTACGTTTGCTTGCGTTATGTTTGGATAGTTTTGACTCTTCTGCTATACGTTATGATTCAACGGCTTTATGCGATCTACTCTCCTCTAATATGTTCCGCGCGTCTCTGAGGTGGGCTACAATGGAGGTCTCGGCACGTCAGTCTGAGTCATGTTGCGTTAGGTTATGTTAGGTTTAGTTAGGTTAGGGTAGTGTAGCTTAGACTTTTGTGCTGTACACAGCTATTCTGTGTATTCCTGCGCCATACGTTGCTCTGCTATGCTCCGCTTGACACTCGCGAGGCCAGCAATAGTGGTCGCGGCACGTTAGGTAAAGTCAGGTTACGTTTAGGCATGTTAGGTTACGCTGAGTTTGGTTACGATAGCTTTGACTTTTGTGCTACAAACTGCTATTCGGTGTATTCCTGCGCTCTTTTGTGCTCTACTATGCTCTGCTTCGCTCTGGGCAAGCCAGTTATGGTGGTCTAGGCACGTTTGATTGACACTCGCGAGGCCAGCAATAGTGGTCGCGGCACGTTAGGTTAAGTCAGGTTACGTTTAGGCATGTTAGGTTACGCTGCGTTTGGTTTCGATTGCTTTGACTTTTGTGCTACAAACTGCTATTCGGTGTATTCCTGCGCTCTTTTGTGCTCTACTATGCTCTGCTTCGCTCTGGGCAAGCCAGTTATGGTGGTCTAGGCACGTTTGGTTGAGTTATGTTACTTTTGGTCAGAATATGCCAGGTCAAATTAGATCTTTGCGATATACACTGCTATTCGGTGGATTTCTGCGCACCGCTGTGATCTAATATACCCAGCTTTGCTCTGGGGAATCCAGAAATAGTTTCCGCGGCGAGTTAGGTTGTGTTAGACTACGTTGGGCTAAATTATGTTTGTCTGTGTAATGTTTGCAAGGCTTTCAATTTCCTGCTATATACTGCGATTCTATGGATTTCTGCGCGCTACTCTCCCCTAATATATTCTGTTTCGCTCTCAGGAGGGCAGCATTATTGGTCTCGGCACGTTTGGCTGAGTTAGGTTGCGTTCGCTTATGTTACGTTTGGATTGGTTTGGACAGGATAGCTTAGACTTTTGTGCTGTACACTGCTCTTCTTCGCATTTCTGCGATCTACTGTGCTGTAATTTGCTATGCTTGGCGCAGGGTATGCTAGCGGTAATGGTCGTGGCATGATAGACTTTCTTATACTACGTTTGAGAATGTCACGATTGTTTAGGGTAGGACATGGTTGCTTCGGCCTTTGTGCTATACAAACGATTGTTTAGGGTAGGACATGGTTGCTTCGGCCTTTGTGCTATACGCTGATTTATTGTGGACCTCTGCGCTCTACTGTGCCCTAATGCGTTATGCTTGGCTGTGGGAGGCCTGCAACTGTGGTCTCGCCTCGTTAGCTTAAATGAGGTCGCCTAAAGTTATATTAAGTTTTGGTAGGTTAGGATAGGATTACCTCGACTTCTGCGCTCTAAACTGCTATTCAGAGAACTTCTACCCTATATATTGCCGTACTATACCCTGCTCGATTCTTGGGAGTAAACAAATAGTGGTCTCGGATTGAAAGATTGAATTAGTCTACGTTTGGATAGACATTGATTGATTTGATTAGGACTGTATAATCTTGATGTCGTGCTATACACTGCGATTCTACGGATTTCTGGGCCCCACCCTCCTCTAATAATTTCTGCCTTTCTGTGGGGAGACCAGGAATGGCGGTCGCGGCACGTTAGGTTGAGTTTGGCTACGTTTGTCTATGTCACTATTGGTTAGGTTAGTACAGCATAACTCCGAATTTTGTGCTACTCACTGCAATGCAGTCGATTGCTGCGCTCGTATGTGCTCTAGTACGCTCTGCTTGGCTCTGGGAAAGCCAGTAATTGTGGTCCCGGCTCGTTTGGTTGGGACAGGCTACGTCTGATTTCGTTACGTTAGCTCTCGTTGAGCCTGGTAGCTTCGGCTTTTCCGCTATAAACGGCGATTCTATGGATTTCTGCGCACTACTCTCCTCTAGTATGCTCTGCATGGCTCTGGGAGGTGGAGGGCAGCAATGGTAGCCTCGGCAGGTTGGATTGAGTTACGTCACGTTCGGTTGGGTTAAGTTTGTTTGGTTTAGACTAGGGTGGCTTTGACTTTTGCACATTACGCTGCTATTCGGTGGATTACTGCGCTCTACATTTCTCTACCATCCACAGCTCGACTCTTTGGAAACCTGCAATAGTCGTCGCGGCAAGTCGGCTTGAGGTACGTTACACTTGGTTGCGATACATTTCGTTAGGTTAGTACAGAATTACTTTGACTTTTCTGATATACAGTGCGATTCTATGGATTTCTGCGCTCTACTCTCCTCTAGTAAGTTCTGCTCGACTCTGTGGAGGATAGCAATATCGGTCGTGGTTCGTTTGTTCCAGTTATGATACGTTCGACTGTGTTAGGATTGGACATCATAGGACAGGATAGCTTTGACTTTTGTGCTATACTCTGTTATTCGGTGGACTCCTGCGCTCTAGTGTGCTCTAGTATTTTCTGCTTGACTTTGTGGATTCCAGCAATAGTGGTCTCGTCATG
>NW_016925938.1:12333-19104 GCF_001483705.2 Eufriesea mexicana
TAGGATAGGACTGGCTACATGGACTTCTATGCCATTTACTGCTATTCGGTGGATTTCTGCGCTCGAATGCGCTCTAGTGTCTCGGCCTGGCTCTGGGGAGACTAGCAATAGTGGTCTCGGTGCGTTAGGTTTAGTTAAGCTACGTAAACATATGACAATTTCGGCTATCCTAGGACAGATTATTTTAGACTTTCGTTCCATTCACTGCCACTCGGTGGATCCCTACGCCCTACTGCGCTCCAATATGTCCTGCTTGGCTCTGGGGTGGACAATAGTAGTGGTATCGGTACGTTAGGTTAGTTTCCGTCAGCTTATGTTAGGTTATGTTAGAGTACCTTCGATTTTTGTGCTATTCACTGTTATTTCTAGGCTTTCTGCTCTCGACTCTGCGCTACTATATTCTGCTTGGCGCTGGGGAGGCCAACAATAGCCGCGGCACTTTATGTTGTGCTAGGCTACGTTGGGGTAGGTTAGGCAATGTCAGGTTGCCTCGGGATATCTGCGGCCATTGTGCTGCTCACACCAATGCGGTGGATTTCTGCGGTCTCCAGTGACATAGTACATTCGGCTTGTCTCTGTGTATTTCGGCAAATTTCTCTGGTCATGTTAGGCTGAGCGATGCTTCGGTTGGGTATGTTGCGTTTGGCTAGGTTACGATATTCTTCATGGTCTTCTTCGCTATTCACTGCTATTCGGGAGATATCTGCGCCCTACTGCGTCCGATATGTTCTGCTTGTATCTGCGGTGACCAGTAATAGTGGTATCGGCACGTTAGTTTGAGTTATGTTGCGCTTCGTTAGCATAGGTTAGAAAGGCATGGATAGGGATTTTTCTACTTTTGTGCCATACACTGCTATTCGGCGGATTCCAGCTCTCTACATTGCTCTACTATACCGTGCGCGAATCAGGCAATAGGTGGCAGGCAATAGAGGCCGTGGCACGTTATTTTGAGTTATGTTACGTTTGGTTATGCTTGGTTTGGCTAAGTTTGGATAGGGCAGCTTCGACTGACGTGCTGTACACTGTTATACGGCGTACTTCTGCGATCTACTGTGCTATACCATATTCTGCTTTGCTATGGGTGGCCTGGAGCAGTGGTCGCTGCAAGTTATGTTAAGATATGCTACGTTCGGTTTAGTTAGGTTAGGTCGGATTATGCGGGGGTAACTGCGGCTTTTGTGCTATTCATTGCTATGCGGTGGACTTATACGCTACACTGTGCTCTAGTAAATACCACTTATCTCTGTGGAGGCCAGCAGTAGCGGTCCCACTGTGTGAGTTCGGGTTAAGCTCCGTCTGGGTGTGTTACGTTTGGCTAGGTAAGTACATGCTATTTTGGCTTCCGTGCCAACCACAGCATTGCGATTGATTTCTGCGCAATACTGTCCTCTAGCACATTCTGCTTGTCTATGCGGAGGCCAGTAATGGTGGTCTCGTCATGTTACGTTGATATAGGCTACGTTTGTATATGTCACGTTTGCCTCTGTTAGGATATGCTACTCTGTCCTTCGTGCTTTAGACTGCTTTTCGTCCGATCTTGTGATCCACTGTGCTCCTCTACAATCTGCATTGCTCTGGGTAGGCCAGCAGCAATGTTCGCGGCACGTCATTTTGCGTTATGCTGCATTTGGTAAGGTTAGATTAGGTCAGGTTCACTGCATTGCGATTGATTTCTGGGCTCTACTGTGCTATAGTACTTTCTGCTTGTCCCCGTGGAGGGCTGCAATGGAGGTCTCGTCAAGATATTTCGAGTTAGGCTACGTTTCTATATGCTACGGTTGTGTAGTTGTGTAGGATAAGCACCTCTGACCTTTGTTCTATACACAGCAATGCGTTGAATTTCTGCGCTCCATTGTGCTCTTGTATGTTCTGCTTGAGCGTGGAGTGGCTAGCAATAGTGGCCTCGGAAAGCTACGTTTAGCTATGCTACGTTGGGTTATGCTACGTTTTGTGAAATTCGGATATTATAGTCCAGCAATTTGCGCTAAACACTGCTGCCCGCCGATTTATGCTCTCCAATGTGTACTAATATTCTTTGCTTGGCAATGGCTACGCCAGCGATTGTGATTTCGGCACGATAGGTTGGGTTATGTTACGTTCGGTTAGGTTAGGCTTTGTCAAGCTCGGCCAGGTTATCTTCTGCTATCGTGCTACACACTGTTATTCGGAGGATTACTGCGCTTGACTGAGCTCTACTATATTATGCTTGGCCCTGGGCAGGACAGCAAGGGTGGCAGCGGCACGTTATGCTCTGCTAGGCTTCGTTGGAGTAGGTTATTTCAAGTCATGTTTGGTATGGGTTGCTTTGACTTTCGCGATATACGCCATTATCCGGCGAGTTCCTTAGATCTACTGTCCTTTACTGTATTCAGCTTGGCACAGGTGTTGCCAGCAATATTGGTCTCGCCACGTTATGTTTAGATACACTACGTTTGGGTAGGTAAGGCGTTGCCTGGTTATGTCATGATATGCTTGACCTTTGCGCTATACACTGCAATGCAGTGGACTTCAACGCCCTACTGTGCTCTAGTATATTCTGATTGGCTCTGGGGGGATAGCAAGTGTAGTCCCGGCGCGTGCGGTTGAGCAATGCCACGGTTTGCTGTGTTAAGTTTCGTGAGGTTAGGACAGGATAGTTTTGACTTCTGTCCTCAACACTGCTATACACGGGTTTCTGCCCTCTATTGGTTTCTACTATTCTCTGCTTCGCTGTGGTGTGGCCAGGAATAGTGGTCTCTTCGCGTTAGATTTACTTAGGCTACGTTTGCATATAATAGTTTTCGTTGCGTTGGGACAGAATAGATTAGAGTAAAGTTCCATTCAAAGCCTTTCGGTGAATTTCTGCGCCCTGCTGCGCTCCAACATGCTATGCTTGGCTCTGGTCTGGTCAAAAATAGCGGTACAGTCGTGTAAGGTTGGGCTAGGCTCCGCTCGGGTGTGCTACGTTTGGCTAGGTCAGGAGAGGCTACTTTGACTTTTGCGCTGTACACTGACACTCGGAGGTTTTGTTCGCTCTACTGTGATCTAGTACGCACTGCTTTGGCCTGTGGAAGCCAGAAACTGTGGCCCCGTCGCGATAGGTAGTGTCAGGGTACGTTCGGTTATGTTTGGTTTGTTTGGGTTAGAATGGGATGTATTTGGCTCCGGTGCTGTACACTGAAATGCAGTACATTTCTGCTCTGTACATTGCTTTACCATACTCTGCGCGAGTCTGGGGCGGCCTGTAATAGTGTTATCGGCACGTCAGTTTGAGTTAGGCTACGCTTGGTTAGGCTATGTGCGTTTGTGTTAGGTTAGGTTAGAATCGACCCTCACGGTATACACTGATTTTCTGTGGACACCTGCGTCCTACTGTGCTCTCCTGTATTCTGCATGGCCCAGGTGCGTCCAGCAAAAGTGGTCGCAACACCTTTGGTTGATTTAGGTTACGTTTGGTTATGTTGCGATTGGTAAAGCTAGGAGGGGCAAGCTATGACTTTCGCGCTACACACTGCTATTCGGTTGATTTCTGCGCTCTACTCTGTTCTACTGTTTTCTTTTTAGCTCTGCCGAGGCCACCAATACCTATCTCGGCACGTTTGGTTGCGTTATGTTACGTTTGGTTAGGTTACGTTTGTTTGGGTTAGGTTAGGGTAGCACTGACTTTCGTTGTATACGCTTCTCTTCAGAGGACTTCAGCGCTCTACTGTGCTCCACCTTAACCTGCTTGTCTCTGGGACGGCCAGCAATAGTGGTCCAGACACGTAAGGTTATGTTATGATACGTTTGACAATATTAAGCTTGGATAGGTTAGGAAATGGTAGCTTTGACAATTTTGCTATGCACCGCTATTCGGCCCATTTCTGCGGTCAATATTGCTCTACCACGCTCTGCTCGTCTCAGGGGTGGCCAGTAATTTTGGTCGTGGCGCATTAGGTACATATAGGGTACGTATGGTTATGTTATGTTTGTTTAGGTTATGATTGGATTGCTTCGACTTTTCTGCTATTCACTGCGTTACTATTTATTTCTGCGCTCTACTCTCCTCTGATATGCTCTGCTTTGCCTTGTGGATGCCAGAAATTCTTGCCGCGGCTCGATAGGATCAGTTAGATTACTTTCGGTAAGGTCAGGCTGAGTTGGATTAGGTTAGGAGGCACGTTTCTTTCAGTTAGGCTACGTTTGGTTAGGTTAGGCTGGGTCAAGCTTGTTTAGGATATCGTTGACTTTTGTGATTTACACTACAATACCGCGGACTTCTGCGCTGTTCTGCGCTATAGAATGTTGTTGTTGGCTCTTCGGAAGTCAGCAATTGTGATCTCGGCACGTTAGGTTGAGTTAGCCAACGTTTGGTTAGGTTAGGCTATGCAAGGTTAGGTTAAGTTACCTTTGACTTTTGTGCCATACACTGCTATTCGGTGGCTCCCTGCGTTCTGCTGTGCTCTATGATACTCTATTTGGCTCTGGGGATTCCAGCAATAGTGGTCTCGGCACGTTCATTTATGCTTTTGTACGTTTGATTATGTTATATTTGAATGGGTTAGGACCGGATAGATCTGACTTTTGAGTTGTAAACTGCTATTCCGCTGATTTTTGCGCCCTGCATTGCCCTACAATACACTGCTCGACTCACGGGAGGCCACTAGTAGCGATGCCGCCAGGTTAGTCTGATTTAGGCTACGTTTAGTTATGTTACGTTTGGTTCGTTTAGGACAGGATATCATTAACTTTTGTTCTATATACTTCTGTTCGGTAAACTTCTGCGCTGTACTGTGCCCTCATATGCTCTGCTTGGCCCTGCGGAGGAGAGCAATAGTGATTTCGGCACGTTAGGATTAGTTACGTTAAGTTTTATTAGGCTTCGTATGTTTGGGTTAGGTTTGGATTGCTTTCACTTTCTTGGCATAGACTGCTATTCGGTAGATTTCAGCCCTCTACTGTGCTCTAGTATACTCTGCTCGAACCCGGGGGGCCAGCAATAGTGGTCGCTGCACGTTAGAATGTGCAAGGTTATGTTTGGCTATGATACGATTGGTTAGTTTTGGAGAGGTTAGCTTCGATTTTTCTGCTATACACTGCTTTTCGGCGGACTTCGGCGCTTCACTATGATCTTATATATACAGATTGGCTCTGGGAAAGACACCTATAGTGGTCCATGCACGTTAAGTTGAGTTAGGCAACGTTCGGTTAGGTAACGTTTGTTTGGGTTAGGCTTGCGTAGCTTCGACTTTCGTGGTATACATTGCTATTGGGATGATTTCTGTGCTCTACTTCTCCTTGGCACGTTCCACCTGGCACTCGGGAGGCCAGCAATTGTGGTTTACGCACCCCAGGTTGGTTTATGGTGCGCTGGGTTATGTTACGATTGGTTAGGTTAGGATGTGGTAACTTTGACACTCAAGCTATACACTGCTATTCGACGTATCCCGGCCCTCCACAGATATCCTATCTGTTCAGCTTTTCTCAGGGAAAGACAGCACTAGTGGCCTTGGCACGTTATTCTGCGTTTGGCAACGTTTGGTTGGTTTAGGTTAGGTCAGGTTTGGTTGAGGTATCTCTGCCTTTTGCGCTATAAAATGAAACGCGGCGGATGTCTGAGATCTACAGTGATGTGGTATACTCTGCTTGGCTCTGGGGAGGTCAGCTATAGTGGTGAAGGTCTGTTATGTGGAGTTAGGTTACGCTTGGTTATGCTATGTCTGGCTATGTTAGGCCGGGACAGATTTGACTTTTGTGCTGCACACTGATATGCGGGGGATTTTTTAGCCCTACTGTGGTCTAGTATGCACTGCTTTGGCCTGTGGAGGCCAGAAACGGCGGACGCGGCGCGATAGGTAGTGTCAGCTTACGTTCCGCTATGTCAGGCATGTTTGGGTTAGGAAGGGATATATTTGGCTCTTGCGCTGTGCACTGAAATGCGGTGTATTTCTTGACTCTACATTGCTCTTCCATACTCTGCTCGACTCTGGGGTAGCCTGCAATAGCGTTCGCGGCACGTTTCATTGAGTGAGTTTACGCACGGCTAATTTACGCTAGGTTAAGTTTGGTTGCGATTGCTTTGACTTTTGTGTTATACACTGCCATTTCGTCGACTCCTGCGCCCTGCGTTGCCCTACTAGCATCCGCTTGTCTCTGTGGAGGCCAGCAATAGTGGTCGTGGCACGTTCGGTTTTGCCAGGTTGCGCTTGGTTATGTAAGGATAGGAGAAGTTAGGTCGGGACGGCATTGACTTTTGTGCTCTACACTGCTATTAGGTGGCTTTCTGCGCTCTTCTGTGCTCTATTATATCCTGCTTGGCTATGGGCAAGCCAGAAGTATTGGTCTCGTCACGGTACTCTGAGTTAATCTGCGTTTGGTTATGTTACGTTTGGTTATGTTAGGACAGGATAGCTTAGGCTTATGCGCTATAAACTGCTATTCGGTGGATTGCTGCGCCCTGCATTGCTCTACAATAATCTGCTTAGACCTGGGCAGGCCACCAAAAGTGGCCGCGGCACATTATGTTAATGTAGGCAACGTTTGATTAGGACAGGTTAGGCTAGGTATCGTTATGATATCTTTGTCCTTTGTGTTATTCAATGCTAACGAGTGTATTCCTGTGATCTACAATGCTCTACTACATTCTGCTTGGCTATGAGACAGACAGGAGCAGCGGCCGCTGCACGTTATGCTGAGATATGCTACGAATTGTTAGGTCAGGCTTGGTCAGGTTATTCTAGGATATCTGCCGCTTTTGCGCTACTCACTGCAATGTGGTGAATTTCTGAGCCCTAACGTGCTGCAGTACATCCC
>NW_016925939.1:0-441 GCF_001483705.2 Eufriesea mexicana
CTGTGCCCTAGCATCTTCTGCTCGGATCTGGGGTGGCCAGCAATTGCGGTCTCGGCGCGCTAGGTTGTGTTATGTTGCGCTTGGCTTGCCTAGGTTTGGTTAGGTTTCTTTAGGGTAGCATCGCCTTTTGTGCTTTACACTGCTGTTCGGTCGACACCTGCGACCTGTACTGCTCTACCAACGTCTGCGGTCTCTGGGGAGGTTAGCAGTAGCGGTCGTGGCACGTTCGTCTGAGCTAGGTCACGTTCAGTTAGGTTAGGCTGCGTTTGCTTATATTACGTCTGGACACGTTATTATCGTCTACAATAATCCACTTTTGTGCTATGGATAACTATTCCGTGGATTTCTATGCTCTACATTATTATACTATAGCCTCCACGGCTCTGGGGAGGCCAGTAATAGTGGAGTCGCCACATTTGTTTGGGTTATGCTAAGTTTGGT
>NW_016925940.1:0-552 GCF_001483705.2 Eufriesea mexicana
TGTACAGCACGAAAGTCATATCATAATCCAAACTAATCCGAACAAACCTTTCCTAAACAAACGAAGCATAACAGAACCTAACGCGCCGCGGCAACTATTCCCGGAATACCCAGCGCAAGGCAGGGAGTATTAGATCACCGTAGAGCGCAGAAATCCACCGTGTAGCAGTGTATGGTTCAAAAGTCAAATATATCCAAGCCATACCTGACCTAACATATCCGAACCAGTCGCAGCCCAACTCTAAATAACGTGCTGTGACCACAATTTTTGGCCTCCCAAGAGTAAAGCAGAGCACACTGGAGCACACTAGAGCGCAGAAATGCATCGAATTACAGCGTACAGCACCGTAGTCATAGCTACCGCATCAAAATATATATAAGCTAAGAATAAGCAAGCATATATTAAATAAGCCTAACGTTCCGCGGCCACTAGTGCTGGCCACCCTAGGGACATCAGAACATATTAGATGACAGTTGGGCGCAGAAATCCATTGAATCGCAGTGTATGGCACAAAAGTCATAGCTACCTTAACCTAACCCAGGTTGGCGGTAT
>NW_016925941.1:0-1396 GCF_001483705.2 Eufriesea mexicana
TAATATATTTTAATTTATTTTAATGAATAAAATCATAAAGTTTTCTACATTCTTTAATAAATTCAGCCGAAATAGCGGTTTTAATTAATTTCTTTACCTGGCGGACGACAAATATGCAAAGGTACGCCTTTAAACGCAATTATAAAATTACATAAATTAAACACAGAAATTGAGCGATTTGTTAATTTTTCTCCAAAGGAACAGAAAAGTGCATGGGAAATGAGAAAAAATTACAAACAAACGCCGGAAACATTGTTGTGTCCATGCAGGTGTGCCTGCATCACGAAAAGAATGTAAGTATTTGTATTAACATAACCTTTAGTTATAATTAAATAGTGTAAGTTAGAAAAGACAATATTCTGTTGAAATAAACAGGCACGTGCAACAATAGAAAAATATTGGACTCATGGAATATCATCAGCGTAGATGCCAAGAATTATACTTTATAGCAAGAAAAAATTGAAGCAACAATATAAATATGTAAAGTATGATATGTCTATTGCATTCTAGGTCGACATTCTAGGTCGATAGATAGAAATCTTTGATGGTCAAATGAAAATTCAGAAAATGAAGATGGTTTAGGCAGACAAAAAGGAATACAATTAATTTAGGTGATGGCCTCTTATAAGAAGATATGGAGAATACAGTGAGATTGAAAGGTATGTTGTGTTCCTGATATAAATGAATATTAATGTCTGTGGTCAAAGCCAATGATAATTGCTAATGTATTATGTTTCAGAATGATGGAGCTGAGCTATGTAAAGAAAAGAGAGTTGTTCGAATGAAAACAGTGAGAAGAGGAAATGCAAATTATGTCGAATCAAGAAACAGGAAAGAGTAGCATATATATCAACAGAGAAGGCTGTTTTGCATGGACATACTAATATGTGGGTTAGTGAAGGGATGGAGAATGAACAGTTAGTGATACTTATAAAAATTAAAGATAAATTGAATATAGAGTGTAAATGTTGTATTAAGGCCAAAGTGTCTAGTAACATCTATAGGGACTTGGAAACTATAAAAGAAGCAATTATAATGGTGCTGTCGTACATCATGGACTTCATTGGGCCAATAAAGCCAATGTCAAAAGGAGTTAAAAGGTATGATTATTCGAGAAAAGAACCATTTGGTTGACTGATTTATAAATAATTAAAGATTTATTATGAAATATTATTGATGAACGATTTTTTTCTATTATAGGAGACTTACAAACATGAGTAATATTTATATGCAAGAGCCAGCCACTAAGGGTAAAGTAATAAGTATCATTTTATAATATTTCAATGGATTGTATATCTGTGTTTAAAAATTTAACCAGTATACAATATTTACCTTCTAAATTTCTATATTAATGTATTAAATAATTTCTAATTTGAATTACAATAATAAATAATAA
>NW_016925942.1:0-243 GCF_001483705.2 Eufriesea mexicana
TAAAATTGAATGTTCCAGACAGGTTCAATAGCATTGCAATGGCTAAAGCTCGCCAGGACAGTCTTTCCTCCTTACATATGCAAGAAAGTTAGGTCACCACGATATTAGTCGAAAATGTAAGTAAGATTGAATATTCAAGGCATATTCTACAGTCTTGCAATTGCTGTAGCGCGCCAATACAATCTTTCGTCCTTATTTATGCAAGAAGGTAACCACACTACGATATTAGTCGAAATTGTCAAC
>NW_016925943.1:0-12792 GCF_001483705.2 Eufriesea mexicana
GTTAGGTTGAGTTAGGCTGCTGTTTGGTATGCTACGTTTGGCTAGGTTGGATAGTCTACGGTGTCTTTTGTACCATTCACTGCTTTCCGGAGTATTTCTGCGCCCTAATGTGCGCTAATACGCTCTACTTGGCTTTGGGGAGGCCAGCACTTTTGGTCTTGGCACGTCATGATTAGTTACACTACCTTCGGATAGGTTAGGTATGGTCACGTTAGGTCGCAGTATATTTGACTTTTGTGCTATGCACTGCAATGCGGTCTATTTCTGCGCACAACTGTGCAGTAATATGCTCTGCTTCTCTCTAGTGAGGCCAGCGGTGGTGGTCGCGGGACGTTTGGTTGTCTTATGTTACGCTTTGTTTGGTTAGGGTAGGTTAAGCTAGGTTAGGAATGCTACGACGTATGCGCTATACATCGCTTTCGGTGGATGCCTGCGTTCTACTGTGCTCTAATATGCTCTGCTTTGCACTTAGGAGGGCAGCAAAGGCGGTTTAGGCGCGTTAGTCTGTGCCAAGTTCGTTTTGTTATTTTTCGTTTGGCACGGTTAGGATTGCAAAACTGTGACTTTTGTCCTATACGCTGCGTTTCGGAGGATTTCTACGTTGTACAATGCTCTGCGATACTCTACACGATTCTGTGGAGATCAGTAATAGTGGTGTCGGCGCGTTAGCTTCGACTGGGATACGTTCGGCTAGGTTACGATAGCATGAGTTAGGTTCGGATATATTTGACCTTTCTGCTATACACTGCCATTATATTGACTTCTGCACTCCATTCTCCTCTAATATGTCCTGCTTGGCGACGGGGATTTGAGCAGTAGTATTCTCGGCACGTTAGGTTGGGTAAGGTTACGTATGGCTATGTTACGTTTGGTTACGATAGGCAGGGGTAACTTTGACTTTTGTGCCGTACGCTGCTATTCGGTGGACTTCTGTCCCCTCGTTGCTCTACCATACTCTACACGACTCTGGGGAGGCCAGCAGTGGCGTTCGCGGCACGATAGTTGGTGTTAGGTAACGCTTGTTTAGGTTAGGTTTGGTTAGGCTTGGCAAGGACGGCTTCGACTATATTGCTATACACTGCTATTCCGTGCATACCTGCGCTCTGCGGAGCTCTCGTGTGTTCTGCTTGGCTACACGGAGGCCAGATGTTCTTTTCTCGGACCCTTAGCCCCAGTCACGTTGCGTGTCGTCATGTTACGTTGGGTTACGCTATGAGAGGATAGCTTTGACTCGTGTGTTATACACCGCTATTCGGTGGATCCCTGCCAAATACTCTGCTCTACTCTAGTCTGCTTGACCCTGCGGAGGCCAGCAATAGCGATGGCGGCAGGTTAGGTAGAGTTTGGTTACGTTTGAAAATGTTACGATGTGTTTAGTTAGGACAGCGTAGCTATGACTTTGGCGCTACACACTCCTGTTCGGTGGATATCTCCACCCTAATGTGTTCTAATACGCCCTGCTTTGCTCTGGGGAGGTCAGAAATTGTGGCCGCGGCACGTTGGGTTGGGACAGGTTACGTTAACATGGGTTATGTTTGGATATCTTTGACCTTTCTGCCATATACTGCCTCTCTGCAGACCTCTGCGCTCCACTCTACCTTAATATGTGATGCTTGGCACGTTAAGTTTTGTTAAATTATGTTTGGTTGTGTTACGCTTGGTTAGGTTAGGATATGGTAACTTTGGCCTTTTTGCTGTACGCTGCTATGCGCTGGATTTCTGCGCTCTTCGTTGCTCTACTATGCTCTACTTGACTCTGGGGATGCGAGCAATAGTAGTCGTGGCACGATAGACTTTGTAAGGCTACGTTTGGTAATGTCACAGATGGTCAAGTTAGCAACGTGTAGTTTCGACTTTTGTGCTGTACACCGCCATTCGGCGGATCTCGACGCACTACATTGCCCTGTTTTACTCTGTTCGGCTCTGTGGAAGCCAGTAATAGTTTCCTCGGCGCGTCAGGTTGCGGTAGGCTACGTTTGGTTCGGTTATGTTATTTTGGGGTCGGTTTGGATTGCTTTGACCTTCGAGATATAGACTGTTGTTCGGCGGACTTATGCGATTTACTGTGCACCAGTATGTTCTACTTGGCGCTTGGCAGGCCATCAATATTGGTCTCCGCACGTTAGTTACAAATGGGTAACATTCGGTTATGTTACGTTTGGTTAGGTTAGGGTAGGGTTGGTTCGACTTTCACGATATACACCGCTACTTGGTGGATGTCGGCGCTTTACATTGCTCCAGTATGCCCTGATTGCCTCTAGGGAGGCCAGCAATATTATTCTCGGCGAGCTATGATTAGTTATGTTATGCTTTGCTTGGCTAGGTTAAGACAGGGCAGGTTAAGGTAGCTTTGGCTCTTGTGCTGCACACATCAATGCGGTGGATTACTGCGCTCTACTCTGCTCTGGTATATTCTGCATCGCTCTGGAGATGCATGCAATAGTGGTCTCGTCTCGCTTGGTTGATTTAGGTTGCGCTTCGCTTGGCTAGGTTCGGATAGCTGTGGCAAGTATAGCTTTGGCTTTTATGCTATACACTGCTATTCGGTCGATATCTGTGCACTGCATTGCTCTACCAGCATCTGGTTGTATCTGTGGATGCCAGCAATAATGGTCGTTACACGTTTGGTTGAGATATGTTACGTCCGGCTTGGTTACGTTGAGCTAAGTTTGGTTAGGATGGCTTTGTCTTTTGTGCTGTACACTGCTTTTCGGTCGATATCTGCACGCTGCTTTGCTCTACTAGCATCTGCTTTTCCCTGGGGATGCCAGCAATGGTGGTCGTGGCACGTTTGATCGAATTCGGTTACCCTTGGCAAGGTTAGCGTGGGTTAAGCTTTGTCAAGGCGTCTTTGACTTTTGTGCTATACACTGCTATCCGGAGTATTCCTGCGCTTTGCTGTGCCTCAGCATACTCTGCTTGGCTCTGGAAATGCCAGAAGTATTGGTCTCGGCACGTTAGTCCGAGTTAGGTTGCGGTTTGTTATGTTACGTTTGGTTAGGTTATGTTACTATTTCTTTTACTTTTGTGCTATACAGGGCTATTCGTTGGATTCCTGCGCTCTGCAATGCTCCATTATACTCTGCTCAAATCTCGGGAGTCCAGCAGTAGTGGTCCCCGCACGTCAGTTTGAGTCATGTTTCGCTCTGTTAGGCTGGATTAGGTAATGTTTGGTTAGGATGGCTTTAACTTTTGTGTTATACACGTATATTCGGTGGATCTCTGCGCTCTACCCTCCTCAACACTAATCTGCTCGGCCCTGTGGTTGCCAGCAATGGTGGTCGCGGCACGATATGTTGAGTTTGCTGTGTAAGGTTAGAATATGCTCGTATGGGTTAGGCTTAGGTATCTGTGACTTTCCTGCTGTACAAGACGTTTCCCCGCAGCGGCTACGGTCGACCTTGGTCGGCCGTAGTATGGGACTGGCAACCCCACGGTGCCTAGCTGACGTGCACCTACCTCGAGGTGGGCTAGCGGCCTCAGAACGGAAGTGGTTCGCCACGAACTGGACGACCGGTACGCCCGTGATCACAGGTACCACGGAAGACCGATTTAGCCCTGGGCCGGCTGTCGCAAGGCAGTCCGCCCGTCGGTCGCTGGGTTGGCCTCGTGGTGGCAGTGGTTGGAGCCTACATCGCAGGCAAGGGACCTCGAGGCCCGGCGTGAGAGTTGCGCATCGTACAGCTCGGGTACTGTCCTCCTGCGGCAGTAGGGATATAGAAAGGTCCCGTCCCAACACCAAGGGAGTCGATTGGGGCTAGCATCCCAGTTAGACAAATTGGAAGATCGGGGGTGTTCTGTGGCACTCCCGCTCGCGCTGGTTGTGCGTATCCCAACCACTCGCCCATGGGGGCCGTGTTGCGAATCCCTTTGGGAATATGCAGCACGTAAAACACCGACACTCGGTGTACAAGACGATTCCATTGATTTCTGCACTCTACCCTCCTCTAGCCTGTTCTGCTTGGCTCTGTGGTAGCCAGCAGTAGCGGTGGTGGCGCTTTATCTAGTGTTTGGTTATGATAGTCTATGTTATGTTTGGTTAGGTTAGGATAGGGTAACTTTGACTTTTGTGCTATACACGGGTATTCGGCGAATTTCTGCGCTCTACCGTGCTCTTGCATATTCTGCATGACTCTGTCAAGGCCAGCAGTATCGGTCACAGCACGTTAGTCTGATTTACGCTGCGTTTGGTTATGCTACGCTTGGTTAGGTTAGGCCAGGTTTTTTGGCTTTTGTGCTATATACTGCAATTCGGTGTACTTCTTCGGAATACTCTGCTCCAGTATGCTCTTCTTGTCTCTGGGGATGCCAGCAATTGTGGTCTCTGCGCGCTAGGCTGTGTTAGGCTACGTTTGGTAAGGTTACGTTCGGTTGGGTTAGGTTTGGATATCTATGACTTTCTTGGCATAGACCGTTATTCGCTGTATTTCTGCGCTTTACTGTGCCCTACTATAATCGGCACGACACTGTTGTGGCCGGCAATGGTGGTCGTGGCACGATAGTTGGAGTTAAGTTACGTTCGGCAAGTTCAGTTTCGCCTAGGGCAGGTTACACTTTTTTGCTGTCCTCAGTTATTCGGCGGATTTCTGCCCTCTACTGTGCTCCAGTATATTCTGGTTGGCTCTGTGGAAGTCAGCAATAGTGGTATAAGCACGTTAGTTCTTGTTATGATACGTTTGGGTATGCTACGTTTGGCTAGGCTAGGCTACGATAGATATGACATTTGCGCTATACACTTCTATTCCGTGGACTCCTGCGCTCTGCTGCGCTTTAATATACTCTGCTTGGCACTGGGGTGGCCAGCAATTGTGGTTTCGGCACGTAAGGTTGAGTTATGCAACGTTTGGCTGGGCTATGTTAGTTTGTGTTAGCAATGTATACCTTTGACCTTCGCGGTGTTCGCTACTACTCGTTGCACTTCTGCACTCCACCGTGCTCCGGTATGTACCGCTCGGCACTGAGGTGACCAGCAATAGCGGTCTAGGCAGTTTAAGCTCTATTATTTTGCGCTTGGTTGTGTTACTTTTGGTTAGGATAGGGAAAGGTAGCATTGACTTTTGCGCTATACACTGATATTCGGGGATTTCTGCGTTCTACATTGCTCTACTATGCCCTGCCCGACCATGGCGTGGCCAGCAATAGTGGTCGTGGCACGAAAGCTTGGGTTAGGTTACGTTCGGCCATGTTACGTTGGGTTAAGTTTGGGGAGTACTGCTTTGACTTTCGCAGTATACACTGCTATTCGGAAGATTTCTGCGCTCTACTGTGCTCTGGTATATTATGGATGGCACTGCGGAGGCCAGCAATACTGGTCTCGCATCACTAGGTTTAGTTAGTGTACGTTCGGGATGGATAAGTTAGGTCAGTTAAAGTTTGGTTATCCATGACACTTGCGCTATTTACTGCTCTCTGGATGCTTTCTGCGCTACGCTGGACTCTAGTATATCCTACTTGGATACGGGATTCCAGCCATAGTGGTCACGCCACGTTAGGTTGAGTTAGGTTACGTAGGTTGTGGTATGCTTGCCTCGGTTTGGTTTATATATCTTTGACTTTATTGGCATACATAGCTATTCGGCGGTTCTCTGCCCTCTGGTGTGATCTAATATGCTCTGCTTGGCACCGGGGAGGCAAGCAATTGTGATCTCGGCACGTTTGGTTGAGTTAGGCTACGTTTGGTTTGGCCATGCTTGTTTGTGTTTGGCCAGGGCAGCATTGACTTTCGTGTCATACACTGTCATTCCGTGGACTTCTGCGATCTACCGTGCTCTAATGCACTCTTCTAGGCCCTGAGGCGTCCAGCTGTAGTCGTCGCGCCTCGTTATGCTAAGTTACACTTCGTTTGGTTAGGTTATAATTGATTCGGCTAGGATAAGGCGGCTTTGACTCTTTTGCCATATACTGCGATTCTATGGGCTTCCGATATCTACTCTCCTCTAGTAGGTCCTTCTTCGCTGCGGGGAGGCCAGCAATAGTGGTCTCGGCACGTTAGTTCATGTTAGATTACGTTTGGCATGGTTAGGTTATTTTGGGCCAGGTTACCATATCTTCGACCGTTGTCTTAAATACAGCTATCATATCGACCCCTTATCTCTACTGTGCTCTACCATATTCTGCCTGTCTCTGCTTACGCCAGCAATAGTGGGCGCGCCACGTTTTGTTTACGTTACGTTAAGGCTGGTTAGTTTAGGAGGGCCTAACTCCGACTTTTGTGCTATAAACTGCTATTCGGCGGATTTCTGCACGCTGCTGTTCTCTAGTATGCTCTGCTTGGCTCTGAAAGGGCGAGAAATAGTGGTATCGGTACGTTGCGTTCAGTTAGGCTACGCTTGGTTAGGTTAGGTTAGGTCAGGTTTGGTTAGGATATCCCAGACATTGGTGCTGTACACTGCAATTCGGTGGACCCCAGCGCCCTGCTGTGCTCTAATATGCTTTGCTTGGCTCTGGGGGCGCCAGCAATTTTGGTCTCGGGACGTTTGGTTCAGTTAGCCAACGAATGGATAGGTAACCTTAGGTTGGGATTGCTAAGTATAGAACTGACCTTTGTGCCCAGCACTGACATTCCACGGACTTCTGTGCTCTGCCGTGCTCTAGCATACTTTGGTTGACTCCGCGGGGTCCAGCAATTGTGGCATCGGCATGCTAGATTGTGTTAGGTTACGTTTGGTTATGTTACTTAAGTGTTGATCCGGCTTTTGTGCTACACACTGATATGCGGAGGACTTCTGGGCTCTACTGCGCTCTAGTATGTCTACTTGGCTCTGGCGTTGTCAGCAATTGTGGTGTGGTCAGCAATATCGGTGTAGGTTGGTTATGTGGAGTTTGGTTACCTTTGGCTATGCTATGCTTTGTTGGGTTTGGCTAAGGCAACTTCGTCTTTCGTGCAATACACTGCTCTTCGGTGGATTTTTTCGCTCTACTGTGATCTAATACTCTCTGCTTTGCTCTAGGGAGGCAAGAAATAGGGACCGCGGCGCGATAGGCATAGCTAGGCCACCTTTGGTTAGGTTACGCTTGTTTGGTTAGGTTAGGCTTTTCCGTGTTATGTTAGGATATCTTCGACTTCTGCTGTATACGCTGAAAAAAGGCAGATTCCTGTGACCTGCTGTGCTCTAGCATATTCCGCTTGGCTGTGTGATGGTCAGCAATAGCTCTTCAGGGCGGTCAGGTGGATTCAGGTTACGCTTGGTTATGTTATGTTTGGTTAGGTTAGAACAGGACAGCGTTGACTTTTGCGCTCGACACTGGAATGCGGTGGATTTCTGCGCTCTACAGTGGTCCGGTAGGTTCTGCCTGGCTCTGGGGTGGCCAGTAATGATGATTTCGGCACGTTAGTTTGGTATAAGATACGTTTAGCTTTGTTATGTTGGCATTGGTTAGGTTTGGGCAGCTGCGACTTTTCTGCCATACACTACGATTCGGTGGATCTCTGCGCTCTACTCTTCTCCAATTTCCTGTGCTTGGCTCTGTGGAGGCCAGCAATACTGGTAGCGGCACGTTAAGTAGTGTTAGGTTGCGTTTGGTTTGGTTATGCTCCTTTTGGTTGGGTTTGGATATCTTTGAATTTCTAGGTAGAGACTGCTATTCGGTGTACTTCTGCACCCTACTGTGCCCTACTATACTCTGTTCGGCTCTGGGGAGGCGAGCAATAGTGGTCGCTGCACGTTAGGTTGTGTTATGTTATGCTTGGTTATGTTAAAATCAGTCATGCTAGGAGAAGGTAGCGTCGACTTTAGAGCCATTCTATGCTATAAGGAGGATATCTACGCCCTACAAAGCTCTAATGTTCTCAGCTTGGCTCTGGGAGGGCTAGCAATGATCGTCTCGGCACGTTGCGTTCTGTTACGATACGCTTGGTTAGGTTAGGTTAGATCAGGCTTGGTTAGGACGTCATCGACTTTTGTGCTATTCACAGAATAGCGGTGGATTCCTACGCTCTACATTGATCTACAATACTCTGCTCGACAATAGGGAGGCGAGCAATAGTGTTCGTGGCACGCTAAGTTCCGATAGGTTACGTTTGAATAGGTTACGTTCCGTTTAGTTTGGTTACGATAGCATTGGCTTTCATGCCATACACTGCTTTCGGTGGATTCCTACGTTCTGCTGCGCTGTACTATATTCTGCTTGGCTCAGGGGAGGTCGGAAGCAGTGTTCGCGGCACGTTACGTTGAGCTATGCTACGATTGCTTGGTTTAGTTTAAGTCAGGTCAGGTTAGTGTATCTACGGCTTCTGTGCCTTACACTGCAATGCGGTGTATTTCTGCGCTATTATGTGCTATAATATGCTCTGCTTGGCTCTGGGGGGTCCCGGAATAGTGGTCTCAGCAAGTTAGGTTGAGTTACATTACGTTTCATTACGTTAGGTTAGGAAGTTTCGGTAAGGAGTTCTTCGGCCTTTGTGCTATACACTGACATTCGCTGGATTTCTGCGCTCTACATTTCCCTACTATACTCTGCCCTGCTCTGGGGCGGCGAGCAACAGTGGTCATGGCACGTCAAGTTGAGTTGCGTTACGCTCGGTTAAGTTTCGTTAGGTCAAGTTTGGAAAGGATACCTTTGACTTTCGTATTATACACTGTCGTAGGATGGATTCGTGTGATGTACTGTGCTCTACTACATTCTACTCGGCACAGGGGAGGCCGGCAGCAGTTGTTGCCGCACGCTACATTGAGCTATTCTATCTTCGGTTTGGTTAGGTTAGGACACGTTAGGTTAGGATATCTTCGACTTTTGTCCTGCACACAGATATTCGCTAGATTTCCGCGCTCTACACTGCTCGGCTATGCTTCGCTCGACTCTGGGTTCGCGAGCAATAATGGCCGAGTCGCGATAGGTTGAGTTATTCTATGATTTGTTCTGTCAGGTTAGGCTATGTTTGTTTAGGGTAGCTTTGACTTTCGTGCTGTACAATGTTACGAGGCGGATTCCTGCGATCTATTGTGTTCTACGAAAGCGGGCTTGGTTTTGTGCACGCCTGCAGCAGTGTTCGCGGCATGCCATGCTAGGTTGCGGTAGGTGAGGTTAGATCAGTTAGGTTTGGATACCTTCGACTTATGTGCTGTACACTGCTATACCCGGAATTCTGCGCTCTATTGTGCTCTAGTATATTCTGCTTGGCCCTTAGGAGGCTAGCAATAGCGGTCACGGCACTTAAGCCGAGTTAGGCTACGGTTGGCAAGGTTATGATGACTTGGGTTATGTTTGGGGAGGTGTGTCTATTGTGCTGCACACTGTGGTTCCAGGGATTGCGACGCTCTACTCTAATATTTTCCGCTCGATCCTGGGGAGCCCTGCAATAGGGTTCGCGGCACGTTAGGTTTAGCTATGTTACGCGTAGTCTGATAAGGTTAGGCTATGTTCGGTTAGGGTAGCGCTGTCTTTCGTGCTATACTCTGTTACGCGGTGGATTCCTGTGATCTACTGTGCTGTACTATATTCTGCTTGTCTCTGGGTATGCTTGCAGCAGTGTTCGGGGCACGTTATATTGTGTTTTGTTACGTTCCGTTATGTTACAATTGGCTAGTTTGGGACAGTATAGCATCAACTCTTGTGTTGTTCCCAGCTACTACGCGGTTTCCTGGGCTCTACTGTCCTCTACTATGTTCCGCTTGGTCCTGGGGAAGAGAGCAATGGTGGTCACGGCGCGCTATATTGCGTTATGCTACGCTTGGTAAGTCTAGGTTTGTCCAGGTAAGGTTTGGACAATTTTGACTGTTGTGCTACACAATGCAATGAAGCGTAAAACAGCGCTCTACTGCACTCTAGTATATTCTTCTTGGATCTGGTTAGGCCAGCAATAGTGATCTCGCCACGTCAGGCTGAATCAGATTACGTTCGGTTATGACAGGTTTGGTTGCGTTGGGATAGGGATGCAAGGTCTTTTGTGGTATACTCTGATATTCGGTAAACTCCTGCGCTCTACGTATCTCTGATATTTTCTGCTTGGCCCTTGAGAGGCCAGCAATTGTGGTCGCGGCACGTTGGATTTTCTTCCGTTTCGTTAGTTTATGTGACGATTGGCTATGTTAGAGTAGGATATCTTTATCCTTTGTGCTATGCGCAGCTACTCGGTGGATTTCTGCATTCCGCTGTGCTCTAACATGTTCTGCTTGGCTCCGTGGAGGCCAGCAACTGTGTTCTCGCTACATCAGTTTGAATTGGTTTACGCTTGGTTGTGAAACGTTTGGTTAGGCAAGGATGGTACACCTCTGTTTTTTGCGCTAAACACTGCCATTCGCTGGATCTCCGCGCTCCACAATGCTCTAATATGAGCTGCTTGGATTCGTGGAGTCCAAATAGAGTGTCCGCGGCACGTTAGATGGAGCTATGTTACGTTTGGCTATGTTACAATTGGTCAGGTTTGGCGAGGATAGTTTTGACTTTTGTGCCATGCGCTGCGATTCCTTGGATTTCTGCGCTCCACTCTCCTGTAATGTTGCCCGCATTACCCTGGGGAGGGTAGCAGTAGTCGTCACGTTGCGTTAGGTTGAGTTATGTTACGTTCGGTTACCTTACGTTTGGTTAGGTTAGGAGAGGATAGCTTTGACTTTTGGGACATTCACTGTTATTAGGTGGACTTCTGCGCTCTACAGTGTTGTACTGTATTCTGCATGGCCCTGTGGGGGCCGGATATAGTGATAGCGGTACGTTATTTTGCGTTAGGCTACATTTGGTAAGGGTATATTTGTTTGGGTTAGATACGGGTAGCTATGAATTCTCTCCTACACGCTGAGATTCTATGGATTTCTGTGCTGTACTCTCCACCAATGTGTTCTGCTCTGCTCTGGGAGGCCAGCAATAGTGATCGCGGGACTTCGGGTAGGGATTGATGACGTTCGGTTGTTACGACAAGTTTGGTTAGTATAGCGTAGCCTTAACTTTTGTGCAATACACTCCTCTTCGGTGGACTTCTGTTCTCTACAGTGCCCGAGAATGTTCCACCTGTCTTCGCGGAGGCCTGCAATTATGCCCTCGGCACGTTAGGATGAGCTACGTTACATTCGGTTAGGCCATATTATGCTACGACCGGTAAGTATAGCTTCGACTTTCGTGCTGGGCGCTGTTATTCGGTGGAAATCAGGGCTGTACTTTGCTCTGCTATATTCTGCCTGGCCTAGGGGCGGCCAGCAACTGTGGTCTAGACACATTGGTATGAGATTTGCTACGTTTGGTTATGTCACGATTGGTTATGTTAGGATACGGTAGCTTTGACTTCCGTGCTATACGCTGCTATCCGGTGGATTTTCGCGCTACAACTGTTCTCATATATGTTCTACTTGCCACTGGCGATGCCAGCAATAGTGGTCGCGGCACTTTACGTTTAGTTACAATACGTTCGCTTAGGTTAGGTTACGTTGCAATAGGTTAGGATATCATTGACCTTTGTGATACACACTGCTATTCTATGGACTTCAGCGCTCCACTGTGCGCAACCACACTGTCCTTGTTTCTGCGGACGCCAGGAATAGTGGTCGCGGCAAGTTAGTTTGTGTTATGTTACGTTTACCTGGGAGAGGCTTGGCTGTGCTTGGTCGGGATAGCTTTGTCTTTTGCGCTATGCACTGCAATTCGATCGACCTCAGCGCCCTACGTTGGTCTGCTATACTCTGATTGGCTCTCACGAGGACAGCAGTAGTGGTCGTGGCATACCGGCTTGTGTTTCGTTACGTTTGGCCAGGTTAGGAGAGGATAGCTCTGACTATTGTACTACAAACTGCTATTAGTTGGATATCGTCTCTCTACCCTGTTCTAATGTGCCCTGCTTGGCTTCGAGGATGACAGCAATGGCGATATCGGCACGCTAGGTTGTGTTATGCTACGTTTGGTCAGGTTAAAATTGGTCAGGTTGGGACAGGATAGCTTTGACTTTTGAGGTGTACGCTGCTCCACCGCGGCTTACTGCGCTCTACCCTGCTGTAATGTGCTCTGCTTGGCTCTGGGGAGGCCAGCAGTAGTGGTCACGGCTCGTTTGGTTAGTTTACGTTAGATCAGGTGAAGTTTGGGCAACTTTGACTTTTGCGCTGTTCACTGCAGTGGGGCAGCTTCCTGCTATCTAGGTTGCTCTAATACGATCTTCTGGGCTCTGGGGAGTCCAGCAACATATATCTTGGCACGTTAGGTAATGTTAAGTTGCGCTTTGTTACATTACCTTTGGTTAGGTTGGGGCAGGATAGCTTTGAATTTTGTGCTGTACACTACTATTCGGTGGACTTCTGCGCTGTACAGTTCTCTAGTGTGTTCTGCTTGGCTCTGGCGATTCCATCTACAGTGATCTCGGCACGTTGTCTCGAGATAGGCTACGCTTTGTTAGACTTAGTGCAGGTTAGGCTTGGATATCTTTGACTGTTGTGCTGTACACTGCGATTCGGCGGATTGCTGCGGTTTACTCTCCTCCAACATGTTCTCCATGGCTATGTGTACTGCAGCAATATGCGTTTCAGCGCGGTGGTTGAGTTAGGTTTCGTTTGGTTACGTTCCGTTTGTATAGGTTAGGACAGGATATCCTCGTCATTTGTGCTGTACACTGCTATTCAGTGGATACCTTCGCTCCGCTGTGCTCTAGTATGTTCTGCGTGGCTCTGCGGAGGCCAGCAACTGTGTTCTCGCCACGTTGGTTTGAATTAAGTTACGCTTGCTACGTTACGTTTGGTTAGGCTAGGGCGGGATAGCTTTCACTTTTGCGCTATACACTGCTATATAGTGGATCCGTGCGCTCTACCCTGCTCTAATGTGATCTGCTTGGCTCCGAGGATGCCAGCAGATTGGTCGCGGCACGTCAGATTGAGTTTG
>NW_016925943.1:18553-20127 GCF_001483705.2 Eufriesea mexicana
TGGACTTCTGCGCTTAACTGTGCTGTAGCATATTCTGCTTGGCACTGTCAAGGCCTTGGCACGATAGGTTGAGCTGGGCTACGTTTGATTAGGTTACGTTGGGTTAAGTTTGGTTAGGTTTGCTTTGACTTTCGTGATGTAAACTGCTATACGGTGGATTTCTGGTATCTACCCTGCCCTACTACATTCTGATTTGCTCCGGACATGCCAGGTGCTGTGGTCGCGGCACGATGAGTTGAGCCATTCTACGCTAGGTTTTGTTAGGCTAGTTCAGGCTGGCTCAGGGTATATCTGACTTTCGCGCTATTCACTGCAATGTGATGGATTTCTGCTCGTCATGTTAGGTTGTATTCGGCTACGTTTGGGTATGTCACGTTTGGCAAGGTTAGGATAGGCTGCTTTGGCTTCTGTGCTATTCGCTGCTATTCGGTGGACTTCTGCGCTCTAATGCGCCCTAATATGCTCTTCCTGGCACTGGGTGGTCAGCAATATTGGCCTCAGCACGTTTGGTTGAGCTATGACACATTCGGCTATGTCACGTTTGGGAGGTTAGGATAGGATAGCTTATGCTATTGTGCTGTAAACTCCTATCCGCGGATTTCTGCGCACCAATTTGTTCTAATATTTTCTGCTTAGGTCTGTGAAGTCCAGCAATAGTAGTCTCGGCACGTTAGGTTGATATAGTTTACGTTTGGTTACGTTAGGCTAGGTTAAGCTCGGCCAGGTAACTTAGAATTTAGTGCCATACACAGCTTTTCGGTGTATTCCTGCGCTGTACTGTGCTCTATTAATTATGCTTAGCCCTCGGAATGCGGGCAGTACTGTCCTCCGCAGGTCATGTTGCATTATGCTACGTTTGGTCAGCTTAGCTTTGGTTAAGTTCGGTAAAGGTAGCTGTGACATTCGTGCTCTACACAGTTTTTCGGTGGATTTCTGCGCTCGACTGCGCTCTATCGCATTCTGCTAGGCCCTGGGGAGGACAGCCGTACTGGCCGTGGCACGATGTGTTGAGGTAGGCTAAGTTTGGTTTAGTTTCGTTTTATTGGGTTAGGTCTGGGTGGATATGACTTTTGCGCGATGCACTGCGTTCCTATGGACTTCTGCGCCTCACTGTCCTCTAGCAAACTCTGCTCGTCTCTGTGCAGGCCAGCAATTGTGGTCGATGTACGTTAGGTTGAGCTGTGTTACGTTTGGCTATGCTAAGGTTGTACATATTAGGATATTGTAGCTTCGACTTCTGTGCTATATACCGGTATCTGCGGATTTCTGAGCTCTACTCTTTTCTAATATTTTCTGCTTGGCTTTGGGAGCTACAGCGATAGCGTCATCGGCACGTAAGCTCGTGCTTCGTTACGCTTGGTTAGATTAGGTTATGACAAGCTCGGCCAGGTAGTATCCTACTTACGAGCTTTTCACTGCTTTTCGGAGGATTTCTGCACTCGAATGTGCTCTACTATTTCCTCTCTGATCCTGTCGAGGCCAGCAATTGTGGCCGCACGTTATGTTGAGTCAGGCTACGTTTGATTGGTTTATGTTTGGTTCTGCTTATCTAGAGTGACTTCTACTTTCTTGCT
>NW_016925944.1:0-477 GCF_001483705.2 Eufriesea mexicana
ACTGGCGCGCTATAGCCATTGCAGTGATATAGAATGTGTCTGGCAGATACAATTTTATTAACACTTTTGACTAATATCGTGAAGAGCTAACTTTCTTGCATAAATATGGAGGAAAGATTCTATTGGCGTGCTATAGCCATTGCAATGCTCTGGAATCAGGGTGGCAAACTCAATTTTACTGACATTTTCGACTAATGTCGTGGTGGGCTATCTTTCTGGCATTAACATGGAGGAAAGATTCTATTGGCCAGATATAGCCGCTGCAATGATACAGAATCTGGATGGAAAATTCAATTTTACTGACACTTTCGTCTAATGTCATGGTGCGCTAACCTTCTCGCGTAAATAATTAGGAAAGATTCTAATGGCGTGCTATAGGCCTTGCAATGCTGTAGAATCTGACTGGAAGGTTCGATTTTATTGACATTTTCGACTGGTATCGTATTTAGCTAACTTTCTTGCATAAATAAGGAGGAA
>NW_016925945.1:0-11450 GCF_001483705.2 Eufriesea mexicana
TGCTTTTTGTGAGTAAATGGATAAACTAATTAGAAGATTTATTTAACGCAATAACAACACAATATAAATTATAACTAAATCTCGTAATATAAATTCGCTTCTAACTGCGATATAATCCCTCGAAGCCTCTCTCACAACCACTTCTATATGTAATGACTGTCATTCAGCTACTGATTGTTTCTTCACGACTCTCTGTCATACTCGTCACACACACATCCTTCCGCACAAACTTTCCTCACACTCATACCACACATTCTATGACAACTACTACCACACTTTTTGTCGTTTGCGTAATAACAAAAATAGAAAGGAATATCAGATTTTGAAATTCGTGGTTCGTGCGATAAAGGTATATCCGTTGGAGATTTGCACCAAATTCCAAGTCAATCGGTCAAAGCGTGAGATATCCCGTCAGCCAATTCAAAAAATGTGGTTTCGAGAAAGAGGCATTTAACGTCTTGTTTCAAATATTTAAGGTCTGACTGACTTTGTCGTATCGTTTCATAATATTTCATATTTCATTTTCGGGGAGAATAACTTATTTATAATAGACGAATCCTTTGTTATGGGCCATGATAGGCGCAAAGAGCGTGATAAAATCAAAAACCTGGTAATATATGCATTTAGTAGCAAGTCAGCCACATCGGATCCATCCCTATTAAAGTAATAGGTATTTGTTTACTATGCCAATTTTACGAATTTCGTCAAACGGATTTGCATACATATTTCTAAAGGTTTAAACATTAAGAAAATTAATAAAATTTTTAATATCGACAATTTTGACTCTTTAAACCAGAAGACACCCATAAGGCAACTTACATTTCTTAATATAAAATACTTTTTCGCAGCATCTTTTACAAATTATAGACTCCTCGATTGCACATTTCCCACATACGTGGATTTTACATTTTAGTGCGATTTGGTTAGTTTTGTTGTCTTTGCAATACCTTATCTGGCACGTTTCCGGATCACGTGAACCTGTACTTATATTTCTAACTGGTTCTGCTTTATCTTCTTTGTTTAGCCGCTGTTCTTTTTAATACCTTGTGGCAAGCTTTTTCTCAATCGAAGTAAAAATTCTTGCCTCGAAATTCCTTCTTCAGTGGCTTCTTCATATAGAATCTATGCATTTATTCCGTCCAAGTCAAGGATATTGGAGGTCATCTTTGACATTTAGATTTTGCACTGTATTTTCTAGTCATTTGACGAGGTATTTTCTATAAGCAGTAACTCCAAGAGATGTAAATTTCATCATCAGAACATTTCACTAATTTGAAAGAACCGATAATCGCAAAAATGGTCTACAACGCCTCGGGGGTCACCGGTTACCCTCGCCACGAAAAATGCATTAAACATGATTATACAACTCAATTTATTTACTATAAATACTATTCTGAAATTAATATGCTGTTGTATTACAAATATATCTTTATTTTTGTTACAACTAACAGACGAACTTGAGCGTAACAATAGTGCGGCCAGATCAGATCTTTTAGCAAACGTGATTCCAATCTACTACTAGGCGGAAGACTAACTGGGCATTTGGGATGATGGGCAATATTTATATGTGAATTAGGAAATAAGAGGGGATTGTCCACAGATCGAAGATTAAGAAAGGATGATGTAGGGAAGGTCCGGGTTTGAGTGAGTAATAGGGCGATAAGGATGAGTAAGGAATAAAAAGGGAAAGTTAGCCGGTCTGGAGTTTCTCTTATGCACATAGGTCAATATTTGCAGATGACTAAACAGTCCTCCAACAATGCATCGCATAATAAAAGGTTCATGTTGGCGTCATGGGTAAACCACGTAAAATGCACACGGTAGTCAACGTGCTAAAGATAGCGGCTCTGGAGGATCTGGCTGCACAGGCGACCAGACTCTTCCGCGATTTCGTCGCCAGATTTCAAGGGGGTGATGATTCGATCCAGCCTGTATGTCGAAGTGACCGGCCGCGGATAGTTGAAGTGCTGGTCCCTCATAGTACTTATTGAAGACCGAAGGCTCTACCGGCTACACGGAACATAATCGGATTCAACCTAAGAAGGCAAACGCCATAGGAACTTTAAGAATTCCTATCGCGAATGCGCATCTCCTTCGGAATACAAACGTACGGTTCGACACTCGTCAGACAGACACGCGACAACACATCTACGTTACAGAGATAGAAAATAAACTAAACGTCCTCGGTTCCGACTTTGAAACAGTTCACACGCAAAACTTACACATGCGGAAAGAACAACTTTCCCATATCATCGAACAGAAAATCGACGAATTTTGACACGACATCCTGAAAGACCGACTCAACGACAGGAAAGTCAGTCTGCACGTTCGACAACGACAACACGGCGGACAATCCAAACGACGCACGCACACCCACGAATTATTTCACGACGTATACAGAATTAAAACTCACCTCCTGAAAACTAAATAATAAAAAATCCTCCAGTTTCGATAACATTCCTAATATTGCTCTCAAAAATCTGCCACAGCAATTCATATATAATTACGCGATGCTATTTAATGATTGACTAAATAGAACGTATTTCCCCACCGGTTGGAAGACGGCAAAATTAATAACCATAATAAAAAAGAAAGGCAAAGAGGGAAGTAATCCAACGGATTACCGACCAATTAGCCTCCTAGCGAATATTAGTAAAGTTTTCGAAACTGTCATAAGCAAATCATTAACGACGTACTGTGACGCAAATAGCATTATCCCAGAGACGCAATTCGGGTACAGGTATCAACATTCGACAATACATGCGATTTCCAAATTTACATCCGACATTTGTTGGGTGTGAAACGCCGGCGAATGCATAGGCGTAGTCCTTGTACACCTAGAGAAAGTTTTTGACACGGTGTGGCTGGACGGTCGCTTCCTCATCCTCCTGAAGAAGATGCATCTTGTCAAAATGATCTGGGACATGCTACATGGCAAAGAATTTATCGTCACGGAACACAATTGCTCGCCCACGAAAACCTTCGCGATTCAGAACAGCTTGCAGCATGGCACTGTCAATTCCCCCATCTTGTTTAGCATATACATTAGCGATTTACTCCGTATGTTAAGAGAAATTGTAAAAAATCATGCAGCAATAAAAAAAGTGAAAATCGACACGAAATCGTCCTTAGTACGGCGGCTAGTATAACTTACGGGAAGAGGAGAAATTTTTTCGTTTTATTTCCCCTTTTATCTCTCCCACTTAATCATTTTACTGTGTTTTTCGTAACTTTGCAGATTGCTCATAGTTACTAGTAATGTATAATATAATCTGGAAATAAATAAAAACATATATACCTCATCTACGTCCTCATCCCTCGTCCCCCTTTCCTCCTATTTATTTATTTATTTATTTATTTATCTATTTTATTTATCTATATTTATTTATCCATCCCCATACCCACTTAAAACCAAAAGTTGTATAATTTTCGTGCCTTTTCTATACATAGGCAAACCCGCATACTAATATTATATAAGATAGTTGTTAAGTTTATATTACCCAATAGCGATAAGCGCGGTAGAGGAAGTTTGATCCTAGATCGCGAGTGCTTCACGCTGGAGCCATCGATCTCGTAGTCTAAGTATTCATTTGTAACCCTTTTGTACGTTTGGTTCTTTTATATGTATATTATTATATCTAGTTTTTGGCGCATTAAACGTATGTTAAATTGGAGAAAAAAAAAAATTGGAACATAATCGGAAAGCGATGGGCATTCAGCGCCTGCACGGTGGGAATTGAAAGCATGTGGTGCATGGGCCAGGTATCGCGAGACATAATAAAGGGGAACTTCGGGAACATCAACTCTTCACTTGATCGTGCCGAGCTGCTCCCGAGGCATCAACGATCCATCCTCATGCTAGTGAGATGATTTAGGCCTCCATGCAGAAGAAAGTAAGCCACCAAGTTAGGAGGAAGATGAATTCATGCCCCAGATCTGATGGATTACGGTGATCTGCGGAGGGCTGATCCAGTCATCAAACAGCTTACGTCGACGTTTAATTATAGTGACGTGCGTTATTTTCACTATTTTCAATTGTTAATCAGACTCAGTATGCTCATTAAATAACCTTATATCTTTTATATAGAAATTATAAATATATTGTTCTAAAGAAAAGTCTCTTTTCTCCCAAGATAAATTGTCCACGAGCAATACGTTAACTTTCGGCGCGGGATCCAGGTCAGCGACGGTGCTACGGCGGACCGAACCGACATAGAGATAGGGTTAACGCCAGTGGGGTGGTGGCTGAGACGATACTGGCCGCCTTGAGTGGACTTGCTCCGGATAGACTTGGAAGGGATCTCTCGGATGGCGGGATCCTCGGAAGGGACCTAAGACCCTTGCTGATCTTGATCGTGTCAGTCGTCGGTTCACCTGAAAGAGAGACAGTAGCAACTGGGGCCGTGACATCCCGTGCCGAATCACCGTAGGGACCGGCCTCGGCACTAGATAGGGTAGAACAGTGTTCACCGACGGAACGGCACTGGGCGGCGATCGACGGGATGGTCGCGAAACCACCCGCGTCATCTTTTTACGCAGGAGGTTGGCGGGAAATCGCTCCTCGGCTGTGACCGATTGGGTCTGGCAAATGGCATCTTTCACAGGGGGTGACGCGACACGCGGACATATCAGACAGGCTCGTGTTCGAGGTGCTCGTCCGCGAAGAACCACCTCACCACTCTCAGTCCGCGGGTCGTAAAGTTGGTGAGGCCACACACTCCCTAGACGAACCGTGGCTCAACACCAGAACAGTGGAAGGTATTTCGGGAGCCTGCCGATCCTACTGTACGACAACGCTTCCCTTCGCCCCGTCAGTATCCCACCGTAGTAACAGAAGCGGCACAGAAACTCAGTGGCGAGAGGGCAGGTTACCGTGTCGCGAGGTGGGTTTCGTCATGCCATCATGATCCGTGCCAACGGCGATCTCACTGAAAATTTTGTAAAGATAGGGAGAGGAACAATCGGTGGCACTAGGTACAGAGGGAATGAGAATCCGTCGTAAAAGTTGAAAAAATTGGACTGTTGCGATTTGGATCGGTGGCTATTACAGAGCAGTGGTAGGATGAAAGCAGAGTGCAGAAAAGTTGTAATGTCCGATGAAGAATAGAAATTCTATGGGAGTTAAAAGTGAGTGAGAGTACTCTGGTGTCGAGTCTCGGGCAATCGGGGATCGACGAGTAGAAAATTGGATGTAAAGTTTCCAAAATTGGGACTGTTTCGATGGATGTTTGTAACTACTCAAGGCGATGGGTGGGGTTCCCGAAATCGAATCAAAAATACAACTTTTATGTCAGTATCGACTTGGACGTAACGTGGCGGATGGGCTGTTGTCGAATCAGAGTGGGATAAAACAGAGGAAAGAACGGAGCTCGTTTTCTGTATATAGTCGGCGTGTCCGGGATTATAAATAAATAAAGAACAATAGGTAGGGTAGGAAGAGAGAAAATAGAATAAAGCAAAAGTGTAAAATATGTACCAAAATAGAAAATAAAAACCCAACAATAACCAGCGAAAGAACACAAAAATAAACAACCTCTTTGTTAAGGGAAATGAAAAAAAAATAAATAAAGAACGTAGAAATACGTCTAGATAGCGGTGACAGAAGAAAGGAACAAGAGAGGGGACTACGTGCGAGTTTAACCCTTTCGGTACGGAGGAGCTGGTCGCGGTTATACAATCGCCGTACGAAAAAGTTTTCCACAAGGGTGATTGCACTGTACGCCATTGTAAGCCGCGAAAACGTGATTTGCGGTATTCATAGAAATCTCGAGCGTGATTGACTCTAAACTTTTCATTCGAACCGCGACAGTCATCAGTGACGTTTTGTGGATGCCGCCAATAGACGACGGTAGTACCCGCAGTAGTACCGAAAGGGTTAAGGGAGTAGCACAGTCTGACGGTGCTTAAAAATTAGTCATAGTTTAACACGCTAACTGCAAACTACGAGATATTTCATAGGTTCTTTACGGTAAATATGCAGTTCAGCGGTTTTGCCTTAAACATGTCCGTTTTTTCTGGTTTTTTCACAAAAGGCTTTATTTGTGCCTCAATAAAGAATATAGATCGGAGGAGCTTGAAAAAGTAATCTTCTTTTACTAATTTTTTGACAAAAAACATAAAATTGTTAAAAACTACACAATGCGTGGATGGAACCCTCAGATTTTTGAATATTTTATACACGAGATTCTGAATAACTTTTATCTGAACAATGATTGCCCCTTGGCCCTAATTTCCGAGATATTTGCAAAAATTGTTCACACTATCAAATTGTGTCCGCCTGTACATGTGCCGTGGATCGGTTTCAAAGATCGCTTATCATTTCTTTTTACAAACAAACACCGGCGAACCTATATAACGGGTGATCAGTATGTATAACGGCTCAGTATGTTGCGCCCAGGAAGCTATGTTCATTCCGTAGACTCATTTTCAAAACTCACGAACCCTTACATCACCCCAACCATCACTCGATCTAATCCTTAATAAAGATTTAATAAAGATTCGATTTTTGAATTTTTGCCTATATGGCCGGCCGTTTGACGGCGGTCGGGATATAAGTCTAATTGTAAGCCATACCTACCCCAATTACTTGATTAAGCAAAACCTATCTTATTATTAACACTGAACGTACCGGTACTTTGCACCTACCTATTCTTACCATGAGGAGTCATTTGACTCCTTATGAAATAAATGTTGATTTTCAGAAAGAAATTTCTAATTTATTAAAGGAAATAATTTACCACATAATTTCTCATTTCTAATAATGTAATCAAAAATATATTTTTATTTCTGTAAACAAAATAATCGGTTAAGTACATTTTTTACGTGTGATTGGCGTCTCCTTCGTGCATTTCCCACAGACAAATCTTTCACAAATTGTACAATTTTGTGTTGTTTTATTTCCTGTGCACAACTTTATCTGACATTTTTTCCGTGCGGATTGTGGATTATTGTTGCTCCTTGTTGATTGTTGATTCTCGCTGGTTTTCCGTTCCCTCTTCCTAAAGGTTATGGTACTCTGCTACGAGCTCGTCTACTAATTGTAGCAGAGAGTGTTGCCTTCATATTTTCAATTCAGTTGTTTCCTGATTATCCATGCATTAATTCCGGCGAAATCCAAGATATTAAAAAATACTTGTACGGGCCATCTATTGCATTTAGATTTGACGTTACATTTTTGCACCACTTGGTCAACCATATCGACGCCAAATTTAGTTTTATTATAATAAGTAATTGTGTTACGGATCCAATCTTGTGGTTCAGTTCGTTGTGGCAGGCACGATGTTGGGTTGTAAGGCCAACGTGTGAAATAGACAGGCGTGAAGGACCAAATGATTCGGCTGGCTTCCACTCGGTGGTCCAACGCTTGGACGTTGCCACAAGATGCTGAGTTGAATGCTGAGTTGATTTGATTTTATAACAGATAGTCAATCCACGGGACTGATTATCTATAAAACTGGTTGAGTGATGCAGACAGTCTGTGCAGACTGCGTGTTGTGACTGATTGATGTTGACTGACGAATTTGCTGATGTGTACTTAACAACTGACTGTTTGGTGGATACTGAAGAACTGACTGTGTGATGGATACTGGAGAACTAACTGTGCGATGCCCAATCTTTCGAAGTCAAGGATTGAAGAAAGGGAATTGGATTCTCTCATTAGTGGTTGACAGGACCGAGGGTGGGCCCTCGGTTCGCGAATCAGTTGCCCCGAGTGAAGTGACCCTTCTTGATGTGCCCGTTACTTTATGGCTTCGAAATTCGTGACATCGTACATGGGCTGGTCCATTCTTTTGCAAGTCTATTGTCAGCCAAATCCTAAGTGCTGTTGCCTGCTTTCTAAATCAATGGCTAAAGAATGCCACGTGTCCGGTGACCCGAGGGAAATAAAGAACAGTTTGTAAAGTGGATTGAAAATGAAGAAAATAGAAGGCACGAAACTTAAAATAAAACAGCAGTTAGGATCTGGCTGCCAGAAGACCGTAACGGGTCTTCTAGGTCTGGGATTTGTCGCAAGATGGGACAACGCGTATGACTAAATAATCTTAAACAGATTGTTTCGGGTGTTTTCTTCCTATTGCTTTTGGTTTTAAAGGATTTATGTTTAGTACTCGGTATCATAACTTTTTTTCTCGGTTTTGATTTATAAATTGTTAGCGTACAGTCATTTGATATTTACACTACTGTAGAAAAAAGCTTCATGTTATCTTTTGCCGTTTTTGCAAGTGCGGGCAATTTTCTTCTGTTTGCACGTATTGTTCCCACTAATGTTGTCCCTTTTGCCAACAATTTATTATATATGCTATATGTTTTATTATATATCCTGTTATATATGCTCGTCTGCCTATCCTGCTTCTGTCGCTTGCCGGGGTTTGTTTATAGAAGGAAACGATAAGCGATCCTTTGAAGCCGATCTGACATGTCCACGGCACACGTACAGGCGAAGTAAATTTGGTAGTGTGAACAATTTTTGCAAATATCTCGGAAATTAAGGCCAAGCAACAATTATTATTCAGATAAAAGGTATTCACAATCTCGTCCTCTACATGTTCAAAAGTCACAGGGATCGACTCACGCATTCTGCAGTTTTCAACAATTTTATGCTTTTTGTCAAAAAACTAGTAACTTTTTCAAGCTCCCCCGGTTTATATTTCTTATTGAGGCACAAATAAAGCCTTTTGTGAAAAACCGAAAAAAAAGACGCGTTTAGGGCAAAGCCGCTAGACTGCATATTTATCGTTGTTTATATGCCCAGGACGCCTAGTACGAGTTATCTCGTCCCTTCGTTATCTGCCATATTAAATGTGGTATGGCTTGAATGAACAGAAAATATAATTATACAAAGTTTATTCAAAAAGTATGAACTATAAATAAAGTTTTTGACACTTTGACTGTCACGTTGGTCATATATAACCGTCCACGGTTTCTCCTGTGACGCCAATATGGTCATTGGTGACCGGAGCGTTTGAACTACTTGAACTACATTGAATGAAAATTGACAGTTAGTGCATTTCGAATATAACCGACAATTAGAAGATACTTTAAAATAAAAAGTATCCCATTGAACGATTAAAATTTTTATTAGAACATCAAAAGCAGAACAAATATTGCATCTAGCGGTGCATTCCCGTGGCGTGCTGAGGGAAACATGTGATTTCGGCGTGGCAGCCAAGGGTTAATAATATAACATGATTAAATCACAGGGAGGAAAGCAATCGCACGATCAATATAAGCTTTTGTCACTTGTTTCAACATATTATAAGCTATCTAAGACAACATTGAAAGAAACTGTCTCTCATTTAGCTCCTTGACGTTATTACAATGAAGTAATTTTTTTCAATATTGCTTCTCGGTGTGCGGGATTCCATCCAAATGAAGTTAGTGATATGATAAACTTAAAAAGGAAACTATAACATATTCTTATAACATATTCTTGAAGCATTGACACTCGAATATTTTAATTTTTTTGAAAATTAACAAAGTGGCAGCTATTTATAGTTGATCTATCGAATTTTTACGAAAAGTTTCTGGTCTTTTTTCTGTGAATAACTTTTGAGAAAGTAAACAATTAAACAAAATCGTACGCCGATACTTTATAAATGTTATTATAAAGACATCTGCAAAATTTTATAGTAATTGATGGATCAGATCTCCAGATATCTTGCACACCGTTTTTAGAAACATAGTTTCAAGAAAAACACGTTTAAAGTTCTTTTCATACGTAATTTTCCATATATATCCTTAATTTTTCGCTAATCATTCATTCCTGCCCCATACATATGACCATCTGCTTTGACTTTAGTATATTCCATAGCTGTTAGACTAGACTTACGGGCGATTCGACCTTTTTTAGAATTTTAAGACTAAAAATATGCTACAATAACATTCCTTTTTATTGAAATCAGTGAAATCTTCGACACCTTTTAAAAACTCGGGTATGTTACTTAGATATTTTTTTCCTGTATTAATTTGAAGAATGCTTAATTTTGTGAGAAAAATTTACGAAACACATTTACATTCTAACAAAGTGCATAATTTTCTTTGGAGCGGAAATGAAACCTCGATCAGATTCTGAGAAATTATTTATTTCCTCCAACAAATCTAGTTCTTCTGTGCTTTATAACAAGCTTAGCATGCACCAAATAGGCTTATCAATCTGACGAAACAATTTTCTGTGGAAAGCCATCGGACTTCCGTGTATAGGATATATCTAATATGTTATTCTTTGCAATCAAAGGACAAATTTTCTAAAAAGTCAATCATTCTTGTTATGAGATTTAATTTTATTTATTTAGATCACTAAAATGGAGGCTAATTTTCTTACAACTAAACGATGGCGATGTACGACGCAATGAACTAAAAGTAAAAGTCGAAGGAAATTTCGTTTTCAAATGATCCATTATGTTTGCAACCATGCCTGGAGCACCATCAGGTTTTCCATAAACCAAGTTCGTGCAACATTAAGAATGATTAATCCAGTAGTGTCAGTTTCTATTGTCATTAACCGTTTCAACGTCAAATCACATTTCATCGCTTCTTCTGTGAATTGTGTCATTACTCAATAGTTATATTTTTAGCACGTTAACTGATTCTTAATGAAGTAGACAACAATTGTTTCAAAACAATTTCTGAAGCAGGTCGTATGACATTTTCAGAGCTTATAACCGAACTTCCAGGTTTTTGCAACTATTAATGCAATTTCGTAAGGGAGCAATCAATCTATCTACATTTTTTCTGCACATCTTTTAGATAAAGATGTCACAGTGTTCCTTCGGTGAAGTTTCAATTTCAAATCCCCCAAATTATCAATGGGTTTGTTCCTGTGGTTCGAGTGTTTTCTTCTTATGTGCTGTGCAAATTTCGCTGACTTGAAGAAAGAATTTCTGCATACGAGAAACATAGTGCGTTCCTAAAGGTATTGTATTTTGAAACATATTTAGCAAGGGTTGTAATAAATAAGTAACTTATTTAATATAGTTACATTAAATATGTAATTTATATAGGAAAACTTTGTCGAACAAAAGTTGTGGAACATATAATTTATATATTTAACACGTGTTCGATATGATATATTTTCGTCGGTTATCGAAGGAATGACGATTACTGAAATTTTGATTTATACGACATGTTTGAAAATGCAGAAAAATAACGAATAAGATAACTTCGACAACTTCGGCAAATTGTCTTTTTAGAAAGTGTAATAATACTATATTAAAATGAAAATTAGTTTTATCCTCAAGGTGATTAAATGTGATTGTATTATAAAAAAATAATCAAAAATAGATCGTTAAATATAAGATTAATAATACTTTTGTACACAGTGGTAATTATGTAGTAATTAATGTAGTGGTATTTTCAATCTTTTCAAAATATATTATTAGGAAGAATATAACTGTTGGAGGTATCAAGGGGGTATCGCGTCGTTCCCTTGATCTTCCTGGTCGCGTGGTTTC
>NW_016925946.1:0-340 GCF_001483705.2 Eufriesea mexicana
GCACAGTCGAGCGCAGAAAGCCACCACATTGCAGAGAATAGTGCGATAGTCGAGGGTATCCTATCATACCGTGACCCAGACTGACCTAAGGTAACGAAGCATTGCACATCACGTCGTGCCGCGACCACAGCTGTTGGCGCGGCAATGCAAGCACAATATAGTAGAGCACAGCAGGACACAGGAGTCCGCAACATAGTTGTGTATAGTACGAAAATCAAAGCTATCCTCACCAAACATAACCTGGACTAATCAAACCAAGCGTAACCTAACTCAAGCTAACGTGGCACGACCAGCACTGCTCGCTTCCCCGGAGTCGAGCGTAGTATAGTAGATCTATCTA
>NW_016925946.1:361-619 GCF_001483705.2 Eufriesea mexicana
AACTGCACCGAAAATCTGTATACAGCACAAAAGTCAGAAAAACCCTAACCAAATCTCCCTAGCCTAACCAAAGATACGTAGCACAACTTAACATAACGTGCCGATAGCACTATTACTGGCCACCACAGATCCAATTGGAGCATATGAGAGCACATTAAGTAACGTGCCGATAGCAATATTACTGGCCACCACAGGTCCAATTGGAGCATATGAGAGCACATTAGAGCGCAGAAATCATCCGACCAGCAGTGTATAGCA
>NW_016925947.1:0-542 GCF_001483705.2 Eufriesea mexicana
ACATTTCTATAATACCCCCTGGATAGCTCTGGGGATGCCAGGAATAATTGTCGTGTCACTCTTAGTTGTGTTATGTTACGATTGGTTACGTTAGCGTTGGCCAAATTTGGTTAGCATAGCCTTGGCTTTTGTGCTATACACAGACGTTCTGTGTATTTCTGCCCCCCTACTGAGCTCTAGTACGTTCTGCTTCGCTCTGGGGAGAACTGAGGTGGTGGTCTATCTCGGCACGTCAGATTCAGCTAGGGACGATTAGAATAGGGAATCTCTGACTTTTGAGCTATACACTGCAACCCGGTGATTTACGTGCTCCACGTTGCTCTACTAAGCGCCGCTCGGCTCTAGGGTGGCCAGGAACTCTGGTCGTGGCACGCTTGGTTGAGTCAGGTTACGTTCGGTTATACTAGGTTAGGCCAAGTTCGGTTAGGGCAGCTTTGACTTTCGTGCTATAAGCTGTTATTCGGTGAAATTCCTGTCACCTTCATTGCTCTACTATACTCTGCTCGTCCCCGGGGATACCAGAAATAGCGATAGTGGCACGA
>NW_016925948.1:0-18957 GCF_001483705.2 Eufriesea mexicana
ATACATCCATACATCCGTACATTAATACATCCATACATCCATCCATCCATGCAACCATACTCCAATACATCCAGACATACATACATCCATGCATCCATAAATCCATCCACCCATCCATCCATCCATATATCCAACCTCGCATCCTTCCATCCGTACGTTCACCCATCCATACACCCATACATACATACATCCGTCCATCCATATATCCATCCATCCAAACATCCATCCGTCCATCCTTAAGTCCATCCATCCATCCATCCTTACATAGATCCATACATGCGAACCCCACCCCCGTATATACATTCATACGTCCATACATTCATACGTACATCTATCCATACATTCATACACACATTCATACATACATCCACAAATACATACAACGATTCATACATCCATACGTACATCCATATATCGATCCATTCATACATCCATACTCACATCCACACACATCCCTACATACATTCCTGCATACATCAACCATACAGACATCCAAACATACATCCAGATATACATCCATACTTACATCCATACATATATCCATGCATGCGTCTATACATACATCCATACGTACAACCATACATCCATGCTTCAGTCCACCGATAAAGCCATCCACGATTACATACATACATACATATATACATACATATACATATCCATACTTACATCCATACAAACATTCATACATATGAACTTCCATACACGAATCCATGCATCCATACGTACACCCGTTCATACATCCACCCATACACACATCCATCCATACACCCATTCATCCGTGCTTCCATCCTCCCATACACCCATCGTTTCATGCATACATCCACACATATATACACCCGCCCAGACATACATCCATCCATACATCCATACATTCAAAAGTACATTCAGCCATAAATCCATACATACATCCATCCATTCGTCCCACCATGAATCCATCCATACGTCCATACTTTCATACATACATCCATCGATATATTCATACATACATCCAAACGCACATACATAGATAGATACATCCATACGTACATCCATATTTCGATCCATCCATACATACATACTCACATCTACACACCCATCCATACATACATTCCTACACACATCCATGCAGACATCCATACATAAATCCTGACATGCATCCATACATAACACCATTCACCCATACATCCATCCCACCGTTCATCCATACATCCTTCATTCAAGCCATCCATTCATCCAACCATCCACCCATTCATCCATGCGTCCATCTATACATTCATCCATCCGTACATCCATCCATACCACCATACATACATTCATCCATATATACATACATAAATCCCCACGCACATACATAAATATACGCACACAACCATCCTTACGTCCCTCCATACATACATCCATATATTAATCCATACATACATCCGTACACAAATACTTACATGCACCCAGCCATACATCCATACATACATTCGTACATGCATCCACACATACTTTCATACATACACCCATTCATCCATCCATACACCCATCCATCCATACATCCATCCATACATCCCTTCATCCATATATCCATCCATGCGTACATCCATTCATCCATGCATTCATCCCCACCTTCATCAATACATACATCCATACATACATCCATACATACACCTATACATACATCCATACATACATCCGTACATTCATCCAGCCATCCAACCATACATTCCATCATACATACATCCATACATCCACCCATCCATCCATCCATCCATCCAACATTCAATCTAGCCACCCATCCGTCCATCCACCCAATCATACATCCACACATCCATACATCCACCCATACATACATCCACACATCCATACATCCGTACATCGATACATATATCCATACATACATCCATACATACATCCATACACACATCAATGCATACATGAATAACTCCATACAACCGTCCATCCATACATTTCTCCAACCATGCATCCATCCACCCACACGTTCATCTATCCGTACACCCAACAATCCATACATCCATCCATGCATATATCAATACATAGATCCATACATAAACCCATACATACATCGATACATCCAAACATACATACATCCATACATACACCCATACATTCATTCATACATCCACTCATAAATCCATCCATACATACATCCATCCATAAATCCATAGATCCATACATACATACATCCATAAATTCATCCATCCATAATTCCTTCCTTCCATACATCCATCCATCCGTACTTCCGTACATACACACATCCATCTATTGATATACCCATACATTGGACCAATCATACCCCAATCGGTCCATACATCCATTCATCAGTACATACATCCATCAGCACATCCACGCATGCGTACATGCACCTACCCAAACATTCATCCATCCATACATCCATCCATCCATTCTTCCACCCATCCTTAAATCCATCCATCCGTACACCTGTCCATCCATACATACACCCACCCATCCATACATCCGTCCATCCCTCCATCCATCAATGCATCCATCCACCCGTGCATCCAACCATCCATGTGTCCATCCCTCCATCCATACATCCATCCAAAAATCCATACGTCCGTCCATCCAAGTATCCATACATACATCCCCAGGCACAGGCATAAATATATCCATACAACCATCCATACGTTCATCCATACATGCAACCGTTCATACATCTATCCATACATACATCCATACATACATCCACACATACATGCATACATCCATTCATACCACCACCCATACATCAATACACACATCCATACATACATACATTCATACGTCCATCCATACATCCATACATGCATCCATACATACAACCATACATCCATATATACATCCATCCATACACTCATACATACATCCATCCATACATCCATCCATACATCCATCCATACATCCATCCATACATCCAACCATATTTCCATCCATACATCCATCCGAACATCCATCCAACCATACGTCGATCCATACATCCATTCATACATTCATACATTCATACATACATACATACATACATACACCCACACATGCATACATGCGTACATCCATACAACCATACATCCATACATCCATACATCCAGACACCCATACATCCATCCCTCCATACATCCATATATCCACACACCCATACATCCATAAATCCATCCACCCATACACTCATCCATTGATACATACATGCATAGATACCTCCACAGATCCATACATACACCCATACACTCATCCATACACACATGCACAGATACATCCGTACATACATCCATACATACATACATCCATACATCCACCCACACATACACCCGTACGTTCGCCCTACCATTAACGCATCCTTACATCCATCCATCCATCCACCCATCCATAAATCCATCTATCCATACATCCATCCATCCATACATCCGTACATATGTACATCCATACATCCGTACATCCGTAGATCCGTCCATCCATACCATTATCCATCAATATATCCATCTATCGATACAGCCATCCATCCATCCATCCATCCATCCATACATCCGCCCATCCATACATCGATCTATCCATACATCCATCCATTCATACATCCATCCACCAATCCATCCATCCATTCATACATCCATACATACATCATTACATACTTCCATACATACATCCATACATTCATCCATACATACATCCATATATGCATCTTTACATACACACATACGAACATACATACATTCATCCAAACATCCATACATACATCCATGCATACATCCATATATACATCCAAACATACATCCATGCATACATCCATACATACATCCATACATACATCCATACATTCATCCATTCAAATATCCATACATACATCCGTTCTTCCGTCCATCCACCCATCCATTCATCCACCCACATATCCATATATCCATGCATCCGTACATCCATGCTTTCGCACATCCATACATCCATACAAATGTACACCCATACATAGATACCTCAAGTACATCCATACATTCAAACATCCAACCATACATACATCCATACATTCATACATCCATCCGCCCATACATCCATACATCCACTCATCCATACATCCATACATCCACACACCCATACATCCATAAATACATCCACCCATGCACTCATCCATCCATACATCCATCCGTCCATACATCCATCCATCCATACATCCATCCATCCATCCACTCATCCATACACCCATCCACCCATCCACGCATCCGTTCATCCACCCATCCGTCAATTCATTCTTCCGCCCATCCACCCAACCATTCATCCGCGCACACATCCATAGATCCATACATCCATACAACCGTACATGCATCCATCCGTACATACGTCCAACCATACATCGATACATTCATACATCCATACATACATAAATCCATTCATCCATACAACCATCAATCAGTACATACATACTTCCATACATCCAACCAACTATACATGCCCCCATCCATACATCCGTCGATCCATACATATACCTATCCATACATGCATACATCAATCCATCCATCCATCCATCTATACATCCATACATACATCAATACAATCATCCATACATACACCAATACATTCGTCCATACATACATCCATACAAACATCCTTCCATACATCCATACATCCATCCATACATACATACATACATCCATGCATACATCCATCCATCCATACACCAATCCATCCATACATACATCCATCCATACATGCATCCATCTATACACCCATACGTCCATACAACCATACATCCATACATATATACATCCATGCAGCCATACATCCGTACATCCGCCCATCCATACAGCAATCCATTCATACATCCATCCATACATACGTCCATCCATACATCCACCTCTCCGTACATCCATCCATCCATATATCAGCCCATCCATACTTCCATCGAACCATACATCCATCCATCCATTCAGGCACCCATCCATACATACATCGATCCACACATATTTCCATCCATTCATCCATACATATATGCCTGCATACAGAAATACATCCGTACATCCATACATTCGTACATCCATCCATCCGCACATCCATACTTCCATACATGCCACCATTTTTAATTCTATCCATCAACACACCTACTCATGCAGTCATATATCCATACATACATCCATACATACATCCATACATTCATAAATATACACATCCTTACATACATCCACACATACGTCCATACAAATATTCATACATATGCCCTCCCATACACCTATAAATCCATCCATTCATCCATCCATACATCCCAGCATCCATACATCCATCCATGCGTACATCCATTGATCCATTCATAACTCAATCCATCCACACATCCATCCATCCATACATACATCCATCCGCACATCCACGCATCCATACTTGCATCCACCCATACATAATCCATCCATATATGCATAGATCCATCCATTTATATATCCAACCGTCCGTACACCCATCCATCCATACATACACCCATCCATCCATCCATACATCCATCCATCCATCCATCCATTCGTACATCCATCCATCCATCCACCCATGCATCCATCCACGCTTACATCCAACCATGCATGTGTCCATCCATCCATCCATACATCCATCCAAAAATCCATACCTACGTCAATCCATATATACATACATACATCCCCAGGCACATCCATAAATATGTCCACACAACCATCCATACGTTCATCCATACATGCAACCGTATGTAGATCCATCCATACGTACGTCCATACATACATCCTCACATACATGCATACATCAATTCATACCTCCACCCATACATCCAAACACAAATCCATACATACATCCATACATACATCCATACGTACATCCACATATACATCCATACATACATCCCTACTAAATTCCGCATACACATCCGTACATACATACATACATCCATACATCCATAGAACCATACATCCATATATTCATAAGTATGTCATGCATACATCCATACATCCATACATCCATCCACCCAAACATACATACATCCATAAATCTATCCATCAGTACATCCATCCATCCATTAAATCATCCATCCGTACAACCATACATACATTCTTAAATACACACATCCATACATGCTTCAATACATACATACATCCATACATCCATACATCCATACATCCATAAAACCATATATCCATACATTTATAAGCACATGCATCCGTTCACACACATCCATACATCCATCCATCGGTACATCGACGCATCCATACACTCATCCGCCAATACATACATCCGTCCATATAACAATCCATCAATACTTCCATCCATACATAAATCCATCCACCCGTACACCCATCCATACATCCATACATCCATCCATACATCCATTCATGCATCCACCCATACATACATCCATCCATACACTCATGCATCCATTCATCCGTCCATACATACATACATATATCCATACACCCATGCATACAACCATACGTACATCCATACATCCATCCATCCACACATACATCCATACGCACATCCATACATACATCCATACATCCATTCATACCTCCATCCATATATCCATACATACATCCATACATACATCCATACAAACAGCCATACATATGTCCATACATCCATACATCCATCCATCCGCACGTTCATACTTCCATACATCCCACCATTTATTATTCCAGCCATCAACACACCTATTCATGCAGACATACATCCATACATACATCCATACATTCATAAATATACACCTCCATACATAAATGCATACATACGTCCATATAAATATTCATACATATGCCCTTCCGTACACCTGTCCATCCGTCCATACATCCATCCATACATCCCTGCACCCATACATCTATCCATAAGGACATCCATGGATCCATTCATACCTCAAACCAACCACACATCCATCCATCCATACATGCATCCATCCGCCTATCCACGCATCCATACTTGCATCCACCCAAAGATAATCCATCCATATATCCATCTATCCATAGATTCATCCATTCATAAATCCATCCATCCATACACCCATCCGTCCATACATACACCCATCCATCTATCCATACATCCATCGATCCATCCATACATCCATACAACCATCCATTAATACATCCAACGATCCATACATCCATCCTTCCGAACATTCTCGCATTCATACATCCACCCACCCAAACATACATCATTCGATATATCAAACCATCAATACATCCAAACATCCATAAATACATCCATCCGTACACCCATCCGTACATCCAAACATCCGCCCATCCGCAAATACATCTACCCAACCATACATCCATCCATCAATACATCCATTAATCCATACATACATCCATACGTACATCCATGTATACATCCATACATTCATAAATACACACATCCATACATACATCAATACATACATACATCAAAACATACGTACATCAACACATACATACATACAAACTTTCATACGTATACCCTTCCATACATGTATCCATACATCCACACATACATCCGTTCATACATCCATCCATCCATACATTCATTCATACATATATCCATACATCCACCCATCCATCCATCACCATACAACCATACATCAATACATCCACCCATCCATACAAACATTCGTCCATCCATCCATACATCCATCCATCAATACATTCACCCATCCATACATCCATCCATCCATGCGTCCGTCCACCCGTAAATCCATCCACGATTACATACATACACATATCCATACATACATTCATGCATTGATCCACACATACATCCTTACATACATCCATACTTACGTCCATACATAAATGCATACACCCGCCCATACTCCCAATAATACATCCATTGACACCTCCATCCATCCATCCATACATGCATACACCCACACATCCATACATCCATACATCCACCCATACATACATAAATATACACATCCATACATATATACATCCATCCATACATCCGTACATATATAAATCCATACATCCATAGATCCGTACATTCGTCCATCCTTACCTCAACCCATTCACACTTCCACCCATCCATACAACCATCCATCAATACATACATCCATACATGCATAGACACTTCCATACATCCATCCATCCAAACATCCACCCAGCCATACATCCATCGAACGATACATACGTCCATCCATGCACCCATCCACCAATTCGTTCACCCTTTCATGCATCCATACACATATCAATAGACAGCTACATACATACAAAGATTCATTCATCCATACATACATCCATACATACATTCTAACATACATCCATACATACATCCATTAATTCAGCCATACAAACATGCATACATACGTCCATGCATACATCCGTACATTCATCCTTACCAACATCCATACATCCATCCATCCATCCTTCCATACATCCATCCATCCATACACCTGCCCGTCCATAGATCCACCCATCCATACATCCATCGATCCATAAACATATCCATTCATACACCCATCCATGTATACATACATCCATACATAAAAACATACATTACTCTAACACAACAATACATTCAAACGTACATCCATACATACATTCATCCAAACATCCATCCATCCATACACCCATACGTCCATACATCCATACATCCGTACATATAAACATCCATGCATCCATACATCCGCACGTCCTTCCATCCATACCCTAAACCGTCCATACATCCATCCATCCATACAACCATGCATCCATACATACATCCATAAATACATCCACCTTTCCACAATCCATCCATCCATACATCCACCCATCCATACATACATACATCCATCCATCCATCCTTCCATATATCCATCCACCCATACACCTGCCCATCCAAAGATACACTCATCCATACATCCATCGATCCATAAATCTATCCGTTCATTCACACATCCATGTATACATACATACATCAACACGACCATTCATCCATAAACCCGTCCATTCGTACCGCCATCATTCGGAACATCTATCCATCCTTATATCCATACATATATAAATCCATACATCCATACATCCGTACATTCGTCCATAAGTACCTCAATCCATCCACACTTCCACACATCCTCAGCTCCATCCATCCATACATCCGTTCATCCATACAACCATACATATATAGATCCATCCATCCATACATCCATACATATATAAAACCATACATCCGTACATCCGTACGTTCGCCCATTAGTACCTCAATCCATCCACACGTCCACCCATCCATACAGCCATTCATCCATACATACGTCCATTCTACATGCATACTTCTTCACATCCATCAAACGAAACATCCACCCATCCATACATCCATCGATGCTTACATCCTTCCATCCATACATCCATCCAAAAATACATCCACCCATCCATGCAGCCTTACACACATCAATACACAGATCCATACATACACCTATACATTCATCCATACATACATCCATACATACATTGTTACATCCATCCATCCATACATCCAAACATTTATCCAAACAAACATCCATACATACATCCGTTCTTCCGTCCATCCACACATCCATTCATCCACCCACACAACCATACATCCATGCATCCGGACATCCATTCATTCGTACATCCATGCATACATACATACATAACTCAAATACATCCATACATTCAAACATCCGTCCATACATACATCCATACGATCATACATCCATCCATCCATACATCGATCCATCCATACAGCCATACATCCACACACCCATACATCCATAAATCCATCCACCCATACACTCATCCATCGATACATACAGCCATACATACAGTCTTACATACATCCGTACATTCATCCATACATGCATCCAATCATCCACCATCCATAAATCGATATGTCCATCCATTCGTACACCCATCCTTCGATACACCCATCCATCCATACATCCATACATCCTTACATCCAAACATCCATCCATCCATACGTCCAGCCTACCATACATCCATCCATCCGTACATGAATCCACAAACCTATCCATCCATCCATCCGTACAGCCATACATACATCAATACATACACCCATACATACACCATACATTCAACCATACATACATCCATACATACATCCTTACATACATCCATACTTACATCTATGCAAACACCCATACATATATCCATGCATACAACCATACATACATCCATACCTACATCCATGCATACATCCATACATCCAGCCATCCATACATCCATGCATCCATCCATCCGTACATACGTCCTTCCATACATCCATCCAACTATACATCCACCTTTCCACAATCCATCCATCCATACATCCACCCATCCATACATCCATCCATCCATCCATCCATCCTTCATTATATCCATCCATCCATACATCTGCCCAACCAAAGATCCACTCATCCACACATCCATCGATCCATACGTCCTTCCGTCCATACTTCCATCCATCAATCCATCCATCCATCCATGCATCCATACACACATCAACACACAGATGCATACATACACGCATACATTCATCCATACATACATCCATACATACATTCTTACATACATCCGTATATACATCCATACATACATCCGTACATCCACCATCCATATATCCATTAATCCATCCATTCGTACTTCCATACATCGATACATCCATACACCCATACGTCCATACATCCATACATCCATACATATATACATCCATACATAAATACATCCGTACATCGGTATACGTCCGTCCATCCATACCTTAAACCACCCATACATCCATCCATCCATACAACCATGCATCCATGCATACATCCATTAATACATCCACCTTTCCACAATCCATCCATCCATATATCCACCCATCCAAACATACATCCATCCATCCAAACATCCTTCATTATATCCATACATCCATGCATCTGCCCATCCAAAGAACCACTCATCCATACATCCATCGGACCAAACATCCATCCGTCTATACAGGCACCCATACATACATCCATCGTTCAACACATCTATCCATCCATACATCCATACATATATACATCCATACATAAATACAATCGTACATCCATACGTTCGTACATCCATACATCCACATATCCATGCATCCATAAACCTGTTCAACCTGACCACCATGCGTCTATACATACATCCATACGTAAATCCACACATCCATACATACTCCCATACACACATCCATACATACATCCATACTGCCGTACAACCGTCCATCCATACCTCAATCCATTCATACATAAATCCATCCATACAGCCATCCATCCATACATACATACATCCATCCATCCATCCATCCTTCCATATATCCATCCATCCATACATCTGCCCATCCATAGATCCACCCATCCATACATCCATCGATCCATAAACATTTCCATTCACACACCTATCCATGTATACATCCATACATCGACACCGCTTTACACCCATGAACCCGTCCATTCGTACTTCCATCATTCGATGCAACCATCCATCCATTCATCCATACATATATCAAACCATACATCCATACATCCGTACATTCGGCCATCCATACCTCAATCCATCCACACTTCCACCCAAACATGCAGACATCCATCCATTCATACATCCATACATACATCCAACCATCCATACAACCATTCATCCTTACATACATCCATCCAAACCGCAATCCATCCATACATCCATCCACCCGTCCATCCATACATCCATACATCCGCACATCCGTCCATCCACAACTCAATCCATCCATACATCCATCCATCCATACAACTATTCATCAATACATAAGTCCAACCATACGTCCACCTTTCTACACATCCATCCATCCACACATCCGTTCATCCACCCACACATCCATACATCCATCCATCCATACAACTATTCATCAATACATAAGTCCAACCATACGTCCACCTTTCTACACATCCATCCATCCACACATCCACTCATCCAAACAACTATCGAGCCACACATCCATCGATCGATACAAGCACCCATCCATGCATCCATCGATCCATACGTCTATCCATCCATATTTCCATAATTACATCCTCCCATACGTCCATACATACATATATACATACATCCATTCAAACATCCTGACATACATCCATCCTTACATCCGTACATCCGACCATCCATTCCCCCATCCATCAATACATACATCCATCCATACATCCACCCATCCATACATCCATCCAACCATACAAGCACCCATCCATGCATCCATCGATCCACACATCTATCAATACATACAACCATCCATGTATACATCCATATATCCGCACGTCCATACACACATAAACACGTCCATTCGTACTTCCATCATTCGATACATACATCCATCTATACATCCATACATCAGTACATTCGTCCACCCTTACCTCAATCCATTCACAATTCCACCCATCCATTCAACCATCCATCAATACATACGTACATACATGCATACACACTTCCATACATCCATCCAACCAAACATCTACCCATCCATACATCCATCGATACTTACATCCTTCCATCCATACATATATCCAACAGTCCATCAACAATACACAGATCCATAGATACACCTATACATTCATCCGTACATACATCCATACATGCATTCTTACATTCATCCGTACATACATCCATACATACGTAAGTACAAGCATCCATACATACATACATGCATACGTCCAAACATTCATCCAGACAAACATACATATATACATCCTTTCTTCCGTCACCCACCCAACCATTTATCCAAACACACATCCACAGATCCATACATCCATACAACCATACATACATCCATCCGTACATCCATCCAACCATACATCCATACATACATAAATTCATACATCCATACAACCATCAATCGGTACATACATCCTTCCATACATCCAACCAACTATACATTCACCCATCCATACATCCATCCATCCACACATATATCTATCCATCCATCCATACATCAATCCAACCATCCGTCCCTCCATACATCCATACATACATCAATACATTCATCCATACATACACCAACACATTCGGTCATACATACATCCATACATACATCCGTTCTTCCGTCTATCCACCCATCCATTCATCCACACACACATCCATAGATCCACACATCCATACATCCATACATCCATCGATCCGTACATACGCCCTTCCATACTTCCATCCAACTATACATCCACCCATCCATACATCCATCGATCCACACACATATCTATCCATACATCCATACATCCACCCACACTTCCATACATCCACGCATCCGTACATCCATACATTCATACATCCATACATTAATACATACATTACTAAAATACTACCATACATTCAAACATACATCCATACATACATCCATCCAAACATCCATCCATCCATACACCCATACGTCCATACATCCATACATCCATACATATATACATCCGTGCATTCATACATCCGTACGTCCGTCCACCCATACCTCAAACCATCCATAAATTAATCCATCCATACAACCATGCATCCGTACATTCGTCCATAAGTACCTCAATCCATCCACACTTCCACACATCCACAGCTCCATCCATCCATACATCCATTCATCCATACAACCATGCATATATAGATCCATCCATCCATACATCCATACATATATAAATCCACACATCCGTACATCCGTACGTTCGCCCATTAGTACCTCAATCCATCCACAATTCCACCCATCCACACAGCCATTCATCCATGCATACGTGCATTCATACATGCATACTTCTTCACATCCATCAAACCAAACATGCACCCATCCATACATCCATCGATGCTTACATCCTTCCATCCATACATCCATCCAACAATACATCCACCCATCCATTCAGCCTTACACACATCAATACACAGATCCATACATACACCTATACATTCATCCATACATACATCCATACATACATTCTTACATCCATCCACCCATACATCCATACATTTATCCAAACAAACATCCATACATACATCCGTTCTTCCGTCCATCCACACATCCATTCATCCACTCACACATACATACATCCATGCATCCGGACATCCATTCATTCGTACATCCATGCATACATACATACATAACTCAAATACATCCATACATTCAAACATCCATCCACACATACATCCATACGATCATACATCCATCCATCCATACATCGATTTATCCATACAGCCATACCTCCACACACCCATACATCCATAAATCCATCCACCCAAACACTCATCCATCGATACATACTGCCATACATACATCCATAGATCCATGCATACACCCATGCACTCATCCATACATACATGCATAGATACATCCGTGCATACATCCATACATAAATCCATACATCCACCCATACATACATTCGTACATTCGCCCATCCATTAACGCATCCATACATCCATCCATCCATCCAAATCCATAAATCCATCTAACCATACTCCCATCCATCCATACATCCATACATATGTACATCCATACATCCATACATCCTTAGATCCTTCCACCCATACCTATATCCATCCATACATCCATCTATAGATACTGCCATCCATCCATACATACATACATAGTTCCATACATCCAGAAGTATATACATCCACACATACATACATCCGTAAATCCGCACATCCATACATCCATGCATCCATACACCCATTCTTCCATAGATCCACCTATACATACATCCAACGATCCATACATCCATCCATCAGTACATCAATCCACCAACCCATCCATCAATCCATCCGTACAACCATACATACATCAATACATACACCCATACATACACCCATACATACATCCATACAATCATCCATACATACATCCATACATACATCCACACATACATCCATACAAACACCCATTCACATATCCATACATACGACCATACAAACATCCATTCATACATCCATACATCCATCCTTCCACACATCCATCCATCCATCCATCCACACATCCATCCATCCTTCCATTCATCCATACACCCACCCAACCATCCACGCATTCGTTCATCCACCCATCCATTCATTCATTTCTCCGTCCATCCACCCTACCATTCATCCACACACACATCCATAGATCCATACATCCATACTTCCATACATTCATCCATCCGTACATCCGTCCAACCATACATCCATACATTCATACATCCATACATACATAAATCCGTACATTCGGCCATCCGTACCTTAATCCATCCACACTGCCGCCCATCCGTACACCCATCCATCCATCCATACATCCGTACATACATCCATACTTCCATCCACCAATACATCAATCCATCCATGCATTCATGCTCACATCAATACACAGATCGATACATACACGCATACATTCATCCATATATACATCCATACCTACATTCTTACATACATCCGTACATTCATCCATACGTGCATCCATTCATCCACCATCCATATATCGATAAGTCCATCCATTCGTACTTCCATCCTTCGATACACCCATCCATACATACGTCCATACATCCGCACATCCGTCCATCCATACCTCAATCCATCCATACATCCATCCATCCACACATCCACCCATCCAAACATCCATCGAACCATACATCAATCGATCGATACAAGCACCCATCCATGCATCCATCGATCCATACATCTATCCATCCACACTTCCATACTTACATTCTTCCATACGTCCATACATACATATATACATACACCAATTCAAACATCCAGACATACATCCATCCATTCATCCATTCATTCATACACCCATCCACGCATACACGCATACGTTCATCCACCCATCCATTCATTCATTCTTCCGTCCATCCACCCAACCATTCATCCACCCCATACATACATCCGTACATCCGTCCATCCATACCTCAATCCATCCACACTTCCACACAACCATACAGCCATCCATCCTTACATACATCCATAAATACATCCGTTCATCCGTCCATCCACCCATCCATTCATCCACCCAGGTATCCGTATATCCATGCATCCGTACATACATACATGCGTACATCAATAAATCCACACATATATAACTCAGATACATCCATACATTCAAATGTCCATACACATATACATCCACACATACACACAACCATCCAGCCATACATGCATCCATCCATACATCCATACACCCACACACCCATACATCCATAGTTCCATCCACCCATACGCTCATCCATCTATACATACATCCATACATACATCCATACATACATCCATACATACACCAATACATACATCCATACATACTCCCACACATACATCCACACATACATGCATACATACACCCTTACATACATCCATACATACATACACACTTCCGTACATCCGTCCATCCATACCTCAATCCATCCACACTTCCACCCAACCGTACAGCCATCCATCCATACATACACCCACACATACGTTCATACTTCCATACATCCATCCATCCAAACATCCACCCATCCATACATCCATCGATCCATACGTCTATCCATCCATAGATCCACCCATTCATAAGTCCATACATACATACATCCGTACATCCATACATTCATACATCCATACATCCACACATACGTACATCCATAAATCCGCCCAACCATACAACCGTCCAACCATACATACAACCATACGCACATCGTCACATCCATACATACACCCATACAAACATCCATACATACATCCATCCATACATCCATACATAAATCCATACACACAACCATACATACATCCATAGAAATATCCATACATACATCAGTACATACATCCATACATACACCCATACAAACATCCATACATACATCCATCCATACATCCATTCATACATCCATACACACAACCATACATACATCCATAGAAATATCCAAACATACATCACTACATACATCCATACATCCAGCCATACATGCATCCATACATACGCCCTTCCATACACGCATCCATACATCCATACATATGTCCGTTCATACATACATCCATATATCCATACATACATCAACACATCCATACACCCACACATCCATCCATCCATACGTCCATCCATCCATACATCCATACATCCACCATCCATATATCCATAAATACATCCATTCTTACTTCCATCCTTCGATACATCCATCCATCCACACATCCGCACATATACAAATACATACATCCATACATCCGTACATCCGTCCATCCATACATCAATCCATCCATACGTCCACCCATCCATACATCCATCGATCCATACAGCCATACATACATACATCCATACATCCGTAGATCCGCACATCCATACCATTATCAATCAATACATCCATCTATCGATACACCCATCCATCCATCCATCCATCCACCCATACATTCACCCATCCATACATCGATCGATCCATACATCCACCCACGAATCCATCCATCCATTCCTACATCCATACGTACATTAATACATACATCCATACATACACCCATACATCCATACATATATTAATCCATACATCCATACATCCGTACATTCGTCCATCCTTACCTCAATCCATTCACACTTCCACCCATCCATACATCCATCCATCAATACATCCACCTTTCCACAATCCATCCATCCATACATCCACCCATCCATTCATCCATCGAACCAAACATCCATTCAAAAATACAGGCACCCATCCATACATCCATTGTTCAACACATCTATCCATCCACACATCCATACATGTATACATACTTACATCCATACATCCATCCATCCATACATCCATCCTACCATACATCCATACATCCGTACATGAATCCAGAAACCCATCCATCCATCCATCCATACAACCATACATACATCAATACATACACCCATACATACACCATGCATTCAACCATACATACATCCATGCAAATACCCATACATATATCCATGCATACAACCATACATACATCCATACTTCCATACATCCAACCATCAAAACATCCACCCATCCATACCTCCTTCGATTCATACGTCCTTCCGTCCATACTTCCATCCACCAATCCATCAATCCAGCCATGCATTCATGCTCACATCAATACACAGGTCCATACATACACGCTTACATTCATCCGTCCATACACCCATCCATCCATACATGCATCCGTACATACATCCATACTTCCATACATCCATCCATCAAAACATTCACCTATCCATACATCCTTCGATCCATACGTCCTTCCATCCACACTTCCATCCACCAATCCATCAATCCATCCATGCATTCATGCTCACATCAATACACAGATCCATACATACACGCATATATACATCCATACATACATCCATGCAAACACCCATACATATGTGCATGCATACAACCATACATACATCCATACTTACATCCATGCATACATCCATACATACAACCATACAAACATCTATGCATATATCCATACATCCATCCATCCATACATCCATCCTTCCATCCATTCATCCATACACCCATCCACGCATGCACGCATCCGTTCATTTACCCATCCATTCATTCATTCTTCCGACCATCCTCCCAAACATTCATCCACACACAGATCCATAGATCCAGACATCCATACATCCATACATATATAGATCCATGCATAAATACATCCGTACATACATACGTTCGTACATCCATACATCCACACATCGATACATCCATAAACCTGTCCAACCTGACCACCATGCATCCATACATACATCCATACGTACACCCATACATCCATACATACTCCCAATCACACATCCATACATACATCCATACTTCCGTACAACCGACCATCCATACCTCAATCCATTCATACATAAATCCATCCATACAGCCATCCATCCGTACATACATCCATCCATCCATCCATCCATCCTTCCATATATCCATCCATCCATACATCTGCCCGTCCATAGATCCACCCATCCATACACCCATCGAACCATTAACATTTCCATTCGCACACCCATCCATGTATACATCCATACATCCACACCGCAGTACACCCATGAACCCGTCCATTCGTACTTCCATCATTCGATACACCCATCCATCCATACATCCATACGTCCATACATCCGTACATCCGATCATGCATACCTCAATCCATCCATACATCCATTCATTCATAC
>NW_016925949.1:0-626 GCF_001483705.2 Eufriesea mexicana
GCTTATCTAGAATAATCTATGCATATATCGGTTACAGCTAGCGATAGCGACAATTTCCAGTAAAATATACTGTACATCCACAAGTATAGCACTGCAGCAGCTTGATTAACCTGGACAGTGACGATTGGAATTCTATTGAAATTGAACAATAAGAGGGACTTACCCATTATCGCTCGGGACATGCTTAATTGTCGAATCAGTACTGAGTACAGCCACCAACAGAGTACTTTAGCCGTTGGAACCATTTGCGCACTGAAAATATAAGTTCAACTGCAATTCAAGAATACTCAACCTATAGTACGGTTGTGGGTACAGATATTTACGATAGACAGTATGGAACGTAGTACATCCATCAACAGAGTACTGTAGCCACTGAATTGTCCTCTTCAACGGTAATGTAGATTTTATATCAAATCTGGGATCACAATAGGCAAATCCCTTATGAATCGAGACACTAACGATTGGATTAACAGTCCTGAGTACAGCCACCAGAATATTGCGTCCGTTGGATTGTAGCTCTAAAATAACAAAGGTATGTATGAGTTATGGACACAGGCATTTATAACTCCCAGTACGGTAGATGGTACATCCACCAAGAGAACGCTGTAGCCGTAGGATTAATCACA
>NW_016925950.1:0-2783 GCF_001483705.2 Eufriesea mexicana
CGAGCCGGGGGAAGTATAGTATAGCAATTTCGGGAGCGAATGTCATCCGAATGGCAGTGTATAGCACAAAAGCCAACAAAATCCTGACCAAACGTACCTAACCCTACCCAACGGAACGCAACATGACACAACCTGAAGTACCGAGACCACCATTACTGACCACTCCAGAGTCGAGCAGGGCATGTTACAGCACAGTGGAGAGCAGAAGTCCACCGAATAGCAGAGTATAGCACAAAATCCTAAGCTATTCTATCTTAACCTTACCAAACGTGGCATAAGCAAATGTAGCTAGACTCAACGTAACGTGCTGAAACCAATATTGCTGGCCTCCCCAGAGCCAAGCTGAATACACTAGACCACAGTAGAGCGCAGAAAGCCATCGAAGGGCTGTGTAGAGAGAAAAGTCAATGCCATCCAGAACAGACTTTACTTAACCCAACCTGATCTTACGTAATATAACAAAACCCAACGTGCCACGACCACTATTGCTGGATTTACCAGAGTCGAGGAGAGAATAGTAGAGCAATGTAGAGCGCAGGAATTCGCCGAATAGCAGAGTATTGCACAAAAGTAAGACTATACTGACCAAACCAAGCCAAACCTAACCTACCCGAACGTAATATGACTATACCAAACGCGCCGCGAACGGTTTTGCTGGCCTCCACGGAGACAAGCAGAGCATTTCAAAAGAGAGTAGTGTGCAGAAATCCATAGAATCGCAGTTTATAGCAGAAAAGTCGAAGCAACCAACCATAACGATCGCTATCATAACCTAACCAAGCGTAGCCTATCTCATCATAACCTGCGGTGACTGCCATTTCTGGCCCCCTCAGAGCCAGGCAGAGCCTACTAGGGCAACTTAGAGCGAAGAAAACCACGGCTAGATTTGTATAGCTCATAAGTCAAGACTAAAATAACCAAACATAGCCAAACTAACGTGGCGCGACCACCACTTCTGGCCTCCCCAGAACCAAGCAGAGCATACTAGAGCATAGTGAGCTCAGAAATCGACCGACTACTAGTGTATAACGCAAAAGACAGAGCTGCACTCTCATAACCTAACCAAACGTAACATAACTCACCCTAACGTGCCGAGGCCACTATTCCTGCCCTCCCCAGGGCCAAGCAGGAGTCATTAGAGGGGGATATAGGGCAGCAGCCCATAGAATTGCAGTGAATAGGACAATAGTCAAAGCTACCCTACCCTAACCTAACCAAACGTAACATTACCGAAAGTAGCCTAACAGAAATGAACGTGCCGAGACCGCTACCGCTTGCATCCCAAGAGACGAGCAGGATATATTAGAGCACAGTAGGGCGCAGTAATCCACAACATTGCAGTATACAGCACAAAAGACAAAGATATCGTAGCCTAACCTGTCCCAAAATAACCTAACGAGACGTAGCCTAACTCATCATAGCTTGCAGAGACCCCTTTCGCCCACTGTCGTGTACAGCAAACATGTCAAAGCTATCCTCTTCTAACCTTACCAACCGTTAACAGACCGAACGAGACGTAACCTAACCTATTGTGCCACGACCACTATTGCAGGCCTCCGCAGAATCGTGCAGCGTATAGTAGAGCAATGTAGAGCGCAGAAATCCACCGAACAGCAGGGTATGGCGCAGAAGACAAAGCTATCCTGTCCCAAAATAACCAATCGTAACAAAGACGAACGTAACTTAATCTAACTTATCGTGCCTAGGCCACTATTGCTGGTCTCCCCATCGCCAAGCAGAGCATATTAAAGGAGCGTACGCTGTAGAAATGCACCGAATGGCAGCGCATAGGGCAAAGGTCAAAGCCACCCAGACCTAACATAACTAAACGTTAAACAATCAAACGTAATCCAAACCAACATAACGTGCAGGGATCACTATCGCTGACCTCCCAGAGCCATGTAGATCATATCAGAGCACAGTAGAGCGCAGCAGTCCTCCGAACGGCAGTGTATAGCGCCAATGTCGAAGCCATCCGAACATAACCTAAGCAAACGTAGCATAACCAAACGTAATACAAACAAACCTAACTTGCCGAGACCACTTTCGATGGCCTCCCGTAGCAACGCAGGACATACCAGTGCACAGCAGAGCAAAGAAGTCCACTGGAATGCAGTGTATTGCACAAAAGTCCACGCGATCTTGTCCAAACCTAATCATACCTTACTTATCCAAACGTAAGATGACGAAACCTAATGTGTCGAGACCACTATCGCTGGCCTTCACAAAGCCAATCAGAACATAATAGAGGACAGTAGGGCGCAGAAATCCATAGAATCGCAGTGTATAGCAGAAAATCCAAACCGGTCCAAACCTAGCCCAAGCAAATATATCCTAACCACACGTAACATAACTGAACGTAATGCGTAGCGACTACTATTGCTGGACTCCCCAGGGCCAAGCAGACTATTGTAAAGTACAGTAGAGAGCAGAAATGCACCGAATAGTGGTGTATAACACGAAAGTCGAAGCTATACTAACTGAACATAGCATAACCCAACAAAATCAAAAGTAACAATACCCAACCTAACGTGCCGCGACCACTGCTACTGGCTTCCCCAGCGCAGAGCAGAATATACTGCAGCAGAGCAGAGCACAGATATCCATAGAACGGCCAAGTATAGCAGAAAAGTCGAAGTTAACGGAGCGTAACCCAAACTAACCTGAACTTTCCGAACGTAGCACAACTCAACGAAGCGTACCGCGAACACAACTGCTGGTGTCCACACAGACATCCAGAATATGATAGGGCAAGTGGAGAGCAGAAATCCATAGGATAGCAG
>NW_016925950.1:6285-19748 GCF_001483705.2 Eufriesea mexicana
GGGGAGAGAGGAGCGCAGAAATTCGTAGAAGAGCATTGTATTGCAGAAAAGTTAAACTTATCCTGACCAAACCCTAACTAGAATAACGTAACAAAGCGTAAACTAACACAACCTATCGTGCAGAGACCGCCGTTTCTGGCCTTCACAGAGCGAAGCAGAATATGTTAGAGCAATGCAGAGCGCAAAGATCGGCCGAACAGCAGCGTGTAGCGCAAAAGTCAGAGCTTCACTAGCCAAATCTATCCTTACGTAAACTAAGCGAACGTAACGCAACAAAACCTAACGTGCCGCGACCACTACTTCTGGCGTCCACAAAGACATGCAAAACATTGTAGAGCACAGGGAAGCGCAGAGATTCATAGGATAGCTGTATGCAGCACAAAAGTCAAAGCTATCCCAACCTAACACGACGAAACCTAGCATAACCAAACGTAACCTAATTAAACTTAACGTGACGCGACCAGTATTTCTGGTGTAACTGGGCCCAAGAAGAACATATTAGAGATGAGCGGTGTGAAGAAACACATAGAATAGCAGTGTATAGCAGAAAAGTGAAGGCTACCCACGCCTCACCCAAAATAGCCTAAACATACCGAACGTAACGTAGTTCAACATAATGTGCCGCGGCCATTATTGCTGGCATCCGAAGAGACATGGAGAGAACATTGGAGGAAGATAGGTCGCAGAAATGCATAGATTAGCGGTGCACAGTAGAAAAGTCGAAGCTATACTAACATAACCCAAACAAACCTAACATAACAAAACCTAATCTAACTGAAGCTGACGTGGCAAGATAACTGTTGCTGGCCTCCCCAGAGCAAAGCAGAATATACTAGTGCAATGTAGATAGCAGAAATAGGCCGAATAGCGGTGTACAGCACAAAAGCCAAAGCTCTGCATACAAAGCTATCCTGCCCTGACATAACAGACCGTGACGTGGCTCAATATAACATGCCGCGACATCTATTGCTGGCGTCCACAGAGACATCCTGAATATGATGGAGCACCGAACAGCGTAGGAATCCGTAGAATAGCTTTGCGCAGCACAAAAGACACACCAATCCTAACCCAACCCAACGTAACTTAGCCAAACCGAACGTAACATATCTCATCATGACCTGCCGAGACCACCATTGCTGGCTATTCCATAGCCATGCAGAACATACTAGAGCACAGTAGATTGCAGAAATCCACCGAATAGCAGTATACAGCACAAAACTCAAAGCTTTCATAACCAAGCATAACCAAACCTAACATAACCAAACGTAACATAACTTAACCTAACGTGCCACGACCGCTATTGCTGACCCGCCGATCGTAGAGCAGGGTAAAGTAGAGCAATATAGATCGCAGGAATCCACCCAATTGCATTTTGTGGCGCAAAAGTCGAATTCATCCTGACCAAACCAGACCGAACCTAGCCTAACCAAACGTAGAACAACTAAACCTAACGATCCGATACATATATTGCTGGCATCCACAGAGCCAAACAGAACGCATTAGAGGATAGTAGAGCGCAGAAATCCATGGAATCGCAGTTTACGGCAGAAGGGTCAAAGATGCCCTAGCCAAACCCAAAGTGACATATCCTAACCTGACATAGCAGACTAAACGTAACGTGCCGCGGCCACTGTCGCTGCCCTCCACAGTGCCAAGGAGATTGCAGAAGAACACAGTAGAGGGCAGGAATCCACCGAATATCTGTGCATAGCACAACAGCCGGAGCGAACCTGGCAAGACGGAGCCTAACATAACGTAATCAAGCTTAACCTGACACAACATAACGTGCCACGGCCGCTATTGCTGGCGTCCCGTTTGTCAAGCGGGGTATATTAGAGCAATGTAGAGCACAGGAACCCACCGAATAGTAGTGTAGAGCACAGAAGTCAAAGTTACCCCAATCATACCAGACCGAACCTAACCTAACTAAACGCAGAATAGCTAAACCTAACGAGCGGAGACCTCTATCGCTGGCATAACCAGAGCCAAGCAGAACACATTAGAGCACTGTAGAGCTCAGAAACTCATGGAATAACTGTTTATAGCACAAAAGTCAAAGCCATCCAAACAAAACATAACCTAACCTAACCTAACCGAACGCAACATAGCTAACTTTTCGTGCAACGAACACTATTGCCGGCCTCCCTAGCGACAAACAGAACATATTGTAGCACAGTAGAGCGCAGAAGTCCGCCGAATTGCAGTGTATACCACAAGAGCTGAAGACATACTTTCCCAATTCGTCCAATCGTGACAAAACCGAACGTAACTTATCCCAAAGTATTGCGCCAAGAGAGCTATTGCTGTCCTAGCCAATGTCTGGCAGAGCACATTAGATCGCAGCAGTTCGCAGAAATGCACTGAATAGCAGGGTGTAGCACAAAAGCCAAAGCTATGCTAACCAATCCTATTCGACCCTCGCCAAGCCATGCGTAACCTGTCTCAATCTTGCGTGCCGAAACCACCATTGCTGGGTTCCCCAGGGACCAGCAGAATATGAGAGAGCACAGTACAGCACGGAAGTGCGTAGCATATCAGCGTTGAGCACATACGTCAAAGTTATCCTAACGCAACACAGCCTAACCCAACCGAAAGTAATCTAGCTCCACCTAACGTGCCGCGCGCAGTATTGCTGTCTTCCAGAGGGCCAAGCGGAGCATAATATAGGAGATTGGAGCGCAGAAATCCGTAGAATCGCAGAGTATAGCACAAAGGTCGACGAAACCAGAACCTAACCAAAGCTAACGTAGCCTAACCAAACGTATCCTATTTCTACATAACGTGCCGATGACTCTATTTCTGGCTACCACAGAGCCACGAAGAGCATACCATAGCAGAGTAGAGCGTAGGAATCTTCCGAACAGCAGGGTATACCACGAAAGTCTCATCTATCCTGTCCTTACATATCAAATCTTAACATAATCTAACGTAATATAACCCAACCCAACAGAACAAGACCACTATTGCTGGCCTCCACAAAGGCAAGCCGAATGTACTAGGGGTCAGCTTAGCGCAGAAATACACCGCAATGTAGCGAATAGCACAAAAGTAGAAGTTATCCTAACCTTACATAACATAACCAAACGTAACACCTCTCAACATTACGCGCCGCGGCCACTGCTCCTGACCTCCCCATAGACAAGCAGAATGTGGCAGAGCGCACTTGATCACAGAAATACACCGAATATCAGTGTATAGCACGAAAGACAAGGTCATCCTAACCGAACATAACCAAACATAACCTAACAGAACGCAAACTTACTCAACCTAACGTGCAGCGACCGATATTTCTCCCCCCCCCCCCCGAGAAGGGCGCGGTATGGTAGAGAAATGTAGAGCGCAGAATTCCACCGAATTGAAGTGTATGTTCCATAAGCCGAGGATAACCTTACCTAACCTGGCCCAACCTAACCTAATCAAACGTAGCACAACTGAACAAAACGTGCGGCGACCACTGCTCTTGGCCTCCCCATGGCCAAACAGAATGTGGTAGCGCATTGTAGATGACAGAAATACACCGAATAACGGCGTATAGAACGAAAGTCAAAGCTATCCTGACCAAACATATCCTAACCAAGCCTAACCAAGCGTAACCTGACACAAACTAACGTCACGCGACCGCTATTGCTCGCCTCCACAGGGCCGAGCAGTGTATAGTAGAGCAATGTAGAGAGAAGAAATCCACCGAACATCCGTGTATGTTACAAAATTCGAGGGTACCCTTACCAAACCTGACCAAACCAAACCGAACCATACATTGCGTAACTGAATATAAGGTGCCGAGACCACTGCTGCTGGCATCCCCAGAGCAAAGCAGAATAGAGTGGAGCACAGTAGATCACAGGAGCCTGCCGTATAATAGTGTATAGCACTGGAGTCTGTTCCATCATAACCAAACACAACTTAGGGTATCCTAATGAAACGTAGCTTAACTCAATTTAACTGGCCGCGACAATTGCTGTCCTTCCCAGGGCCAAGCAGAATATAGTAGAGCACAGTCGAGTGCTGTAATCCTCCCAATAGCAGTGTATAGCACGATAGTCAAAAATAACCTGGCCGCGATTCACGTAGCCTAACCTAATCAAACGTTACATAACAAAACCTAACGTGCCCAGATCACTATCGCTGACGTCCTCAGGGCCAAGCGGAAAATATTAGAGCACAGTAGGGCGCAGGCATCCGCAGGTAGCAGTGTATAGCACATACGTCTGAACTATCATACCATAACCTCACCAAGCGTAACATACCCGAAGGCAGCATAGCTCAAACTAATGTGCTGAGACCACTGTTGCTTGCCACAACAGTGCCAAGCAGAACACACTAGAGCACAGTGCAGCGCAGAGGTCCACCGAATAGTAGTGTATAGGACAAAAGTAAATCCTACCCTACCCCAATTTACCCAATCATAACATAACCGAACGTAACATATCTCAACCTAGCGTACCCCGATCACTATTTGTGGCATCCACAGAGTCGAGCAGAACTGACTAGAGGACAGCAGGGCGCAGAGGTCTATAGAAACGCAGTGTACAGCACAAACGTCGTATCTACATGGACCTAACCCACGCTAACATACCCTGGTCTCCGCAGGGCCAAGCAGAATGCATTGGAGCGCAGTCGAGCGCAGAAATCCGCCGAACAACGGTGTACAACACGAAAGTAAAAGATGTCCTTAACTAACAAATCCCAACTTAAGCTAACCAAACAAACCTATCTCGACCTAGCGTGCCGAGAACAACATTGCTGGCATTCGCAGGGCTAAGCACAGTATAGTAGAGCACAGTACAGAGCAGGAGTAATGCTAGTGGCATTGTATAGCACGAAAGTCTGAGCTAACCTGGCCGAGCTTAACATAACCTAACCTAACCAAAAGTAAACTATCAGAACGTAACGTGCCGAGACTTCTATTGCTGGCCTCCACATACCCAAGCAGATATATTTGAAAGCAGTGGAGGGCAGAAGTCCGTGGCTGGGTGTGTATAGCACGAGCATCTGAACATTCCCATCCTATCCTCCCAAACGTAACATAACCAAACGTAGCACAGCGCAAACTCACCTGCCGGGACCACTATTACTGGCCACCACAGGGCCAAGCAGAACATGCTAGAGTAAACTGGAGGGCAGAAGTCCACCGGATAGCAGTGTGTAGCGCAAGAGTCAAATTTATCCCAACAGAACTAGGCCTCACCTGACCTATTCAATCTTAGCGCAACACAGCATAACGTGGCGAGGCCAAAATTGCTGGCCCCGCAGATCCAAGCAGAACATATTAGAGTGCATTAGAGCGTAGAATTCCATCGTATTGCAGTGAATTGCACAAAAGTCAAAGTAGCCTATCCTAAGCTAGCCAAACGTGACATACCAAAACGTAGTCTGACTCAACCTATCATAGCGAGACAACTGTCGCTGGCCTCAACCAATACAAGCGGAGTGTGCCAGAACACAGTAGTGCGGAGAAATCTACCGCATTGCATTGCATAGCACGAAAGACAAAGATAAACTGCCTGAGCTTGACATAACCGAACCAAACCAAACGCAGCCTAGCTCAAACTAGCCTGCCGCGACCACTATTGCTTGCCTCCCCAGAGCCAAGCAGAATATACTACAGCACAGTAGAGTGCAGACGTCCACTGCATTGCAGTGTAGCGCACAAAAGCCGTAGACATCCTGACCTAACCATCACAAAATAACCAGACAAAACGTAACCAAACACAACCAATCGTACCGAGAACGCCATTGCTGACCACTCCAGTACCAAGCAGAGCATATCAGAGCACACTGGAGCGCAGAAACCGCGGAAGAGCAGTGCATAGCTCAAAAGTCGATGTAACCTCAGATACCCACAGATACAAGCAGAATGTACTACAGCACTGTAGTGCGCAGACATCCACTGCATTGCAAAGAACGTCACAATAGGCGCAGATATCCTAACCTAACCTGACCCAGCCTAAGCAAACGGAACGTAGCATAACTCAACGTAACGTGCGGCGAACGATACTGGTGGCCTTCGTGTACACGAGCAGAGCATATTAGAAGACATGAGAGAGTAGTGATCCACCGAACAGCAGTGTAGAGAACAAAAATATAATATATCATAACTTAACCCTACCTAACTTAACTTAAACAAGCCTAGTTCAACATATAGTGCAGCAACAGCTATTGATGGCCTCCGTAGTGCCCAGCAGAGCAAATTAGAGTATATTAGAGCGCAAAAGTAACCCGAATAGCAGTGTATAGCACAAAAGTTATAGCAGCATATCCTAACCTAACCAAACGTAACACAAACAAGCGGAGCATAACCCAACCTAACACGACGGGACCGCTATTGCTGGCTTCCAGAGAGACAACTAGAATTTACCAGAGCACAGTATAGCGCAGAAATCCACCGCACTGCTTTGAATAACACAAAAGCCGTAGGTACCCTAGCATAACGCGAACTAACCTAACCCAGTCGAACTTAGCGTATATCAACATAACTTGCAGCGACCACTCCTCGTCGCCTCCCCATAGCCAAGCAGAGTATGGTAGAGCACAGAAGATCACAGAAATACACCGAATAGCAGTGTATATCACGAAGGTAAAACCTATCCTAGCCAAACTGAACCTACCCTATACTAACATAACATAAGTGAACTCAAACTTACGTCCCGCGACCACTATTGCTCGCCTCCGCAGAGTCGAGCGGCGTATAGTAGAGCAATGTAGAGCGCGGACATCAATCTGAAATCAGTGTAAAGCACAAATGTCATAGTAGCACATCCTAGCCTAGCCAAACGCAACATACCGAAAAGTAGCCTAACACGACCTCACATGACGGCACAGCCACTGCTGATATCCACAGGGACAAGTAGATTGCACTAGAGCACAGTAGTTCGCAGAAACTCACAGCATTGTAGAAGATATCCTATCATAACCTGACCTAATTTAACGTTCTCAAGCGTAACGTAACTCTAAGGTGCTTGCCGCAACCACAGCAGCCGGATAACACAGAGCCAATCAGAGTAAAGTAGATCACAGTAGATCACAGGAACACGCCGGAAAATAGCGTATAGCACGAAAGTCGTTGCCGTCCTAGCAAAACATAACCTATCATACCTGATGAAGCGAAGCCTAACACAACATAACGTGCCGCGACTATTGATGTCATCCACAGGGCCAAGTAGTTTATCGCAGAGCACAGTCGAGCTTCGAAATCCTCCGAATAGCAGTGTATATTACGAAAGACAAAGATAACATGACCGAGCTTGACATAACCTAACCCAAACGAAAGTAACAACTCAACGCAACGTGCCGCGACCACTGCTCCTGGCCTCCCGATAGCTAAGCAGAATATGGTAGAGCAGTGTAGGGCATAGAAATCCAACGGATAAGAGTATATAGCACGGAAGTGATAGCTATTCTAACCAAACTTAACGTAACCAAACCTAACCAAACGTGACCTAACTCAGCCTAACCTGCCGCGGCCGGTATTGCACGGCTCCGCAAAGACGAGCAAAGAGCAGTGGAGCAATGTAACGCGCAGGAATCCACCGAATAACAGTATGTGTCACAAAAGTCGAGGATATCCCAACCATACCTGGCATAACCAGACTTAACCAAACGTAGCATAACTCAACGTAACGTTCAACGACCGCTATTTATGGCCTACGTGAAGCCAAGCAGAGCATATTGGAGCACAGAAGGGCTCAGAAACCCACCGAATAGAAACGTGCGGCACAAAAGTCTATGCTATCCTGTCCTAGCATAGCCAAACGTGTCACAAGCAAACGTAGCATAACACAACCTAACGAACCAACACCACAACTGCTGGCCTCCCCAGAGCCAAGCAGAGCATATTATAGCACATTAGGGCGCGGAAAACCACCGAATAGCAGAGAGTAGCACAGAAGTTAAAGTAGCCCATCTCAACCTAGCCAAACGTGACATATCCAATCGTAGCCTAACTAAACCCAACATAACGAAAACGCTATTGCTGGTCTCCTCAGAGGCAAGCAGAACATACTGCAGCACACTAGAGCGCAGAAGTCCACCGGATATCAGTGTATAACACAAAAGCCAAAGCTATCCTATCCTAATGTGCCCAAGCTCTACATAAACAAACGCAACATAATTCATCCTAACGTACCCCGATCACTACTGCTGGCCTTCCCAGAGTCGATCAGATCTCACTAGATGGTAGTGGAGCGCAGAAATCCATAGAATCGCAGTGTAGGGCACGAAAGTCATACCTATCCAGACCTAACAAAAGCTAACATAGCCTAACCAGACGTAGCCTACCACAACGTAACGTGCTGCGGCCACTATTGGTGGCATTACCAGTTCTAACTATAATATTGTAGAGCACAGTACAGCGCAGGAATACTTGGAATACCAGTGACTAGCACAAAATTCAAAGTAGCCTAACCTAACCTAGCCAAGCGAAGCACATACTAACGTAGCCAAACGCAACCTAACATGGCGTGAACACTACTGCTGGCCTCCACATAGAGAAGCATAGTGTACCAGAGCTTAGTGGGGCGCAGAAATCCACGGAACAGCAGTGCATAGCACATAAGTCAGAGCAGCCTATGCCAACCTAGCCAAACGTAACACACACGAACGCAACATATTCCAACCTAATATGATCAGACCAGTACTGCTGGGCACACAGATACAAGCAGAATGTAAAGGAGCACAGTAGTGCGCAGATATCCACCGCAATGCAGTGAATGGCACAAAAGCCGTGGACATCGTAACCTAACCTTGCCATATCTAACCTAAGCAAACGTAGCATAACTCAACATAACGTGCAGCGATCACAGCTCCTGGCCTCCCCATAGCCAAGGAGGACGCAGTAGATCACAGTGGATCACAGATACCCGCCGAATAACTGTGTATAGCAAGAAAGTCGTAATTACCCTGTCCAAACGTACCCTAGCCTAACCTACCCGATCGCAACCTAACCAAACGCAGCATAACCCATCATGACGTGCAGCGACTACTGCTCATTGCCACCCCGGAGCGGAGCAGAATGTAGCAGAGAACAGTGGATGACAGGAATCCACCGAATAGCTGTGTAAAGAACAGAAGTCAATGAAGCATATCCTAACCAAGCAAAATATGACATGCCTAAACGTAACAACTAAACCTAACTTGACGAGACAACTATTGCTCGCCTCCACGGAGAACAGATGAATGTACCACAGCACAGTATAGCGCAGAATTCCACCACGTTGCAGTGAATAGCACAAAAGCCGTAGATATCCTAGCATAACCTGACCCAATCTGGCCCAACCAAACGTAGCATATCTCAACATAACGTACAGCGACCACTGCTCCTGGCCTCCCCATAGCAAAGCAGAATGTGATGGAACACAGTTGATCACAGAAATCCGGAAATATTAGTGTAAAGCACAAAAGTCAAAGTGGCCTATCCAGACCTCACCAAGCGTAACGTACCCAAACGTGGCATGGCTCAACCTAACGTGCCGAAAATACTATTGCTGGCCACCCCATATCCAAGCAGAACATACTGGAGCACAATGGAGCGCAGAAGTCCACCGAATAGCAGTGTATAGCACAAAAGTCAATGCTATCCTATCCTAATATATACAAACTTATCACAACCGAACGTAACATAGCTCAACCTATCGTACCCCGGCCACTATTGCTGGCCTCCACAGTGACGAACAGAACTTACTAGATAGCAGTAAGGCGCGGAAGTACATAGAAACACAGTATATAGCGCAAAACTCATATACATCCAGACCAAACCCCGTTAATATAAGTTAACCGAACGTAGCCTACCCCAACATAACGAGCCGCGCCCGCTATTGCTCGCCTCCCCATGGCCAAACAGAATGTGGTAGAGCGCAGTCGAGCGCAGGCGGCGACCGAAAAGCATTGTATAACACGAAAGTCAAAGTTATCCTTACCGAAATTAGCACAACCTAAGCTAACCAAACGTAGCCTAACACAGCGTAACGTGCCGAGGCCAATATTACAGGCATTCCCAGGGCCATGCCTAATGAAATGAAGCACAGCACAGCGCAGGAATACACCGAATAGCAGTGTACAGCACGAAAGTCAAGGCTAACCTGGTCGAGCTTAAGCAAACCTAACATATCCGAACGTAAACAAACCCAACCTAACGTGCCGAGACTACTACTGCTCGCGTCCACAGACCCAAGCAGAAAATATTAGAGGACAGCTGAGCGCAGAAATCCACCGCATTGCAGTGCATAGCACAAAGCTCAATCATACCCTGGCATAACCTGACCTTACGTAACCTGCCCATACGTAGTGCGACTAAACATAACGTGACGATACCAATCCCGCTGGCATCCCCAGAGACGGGCAGAGCACACTAGAGCACGTAAGGGCGCAGAAGTCCGCCGAATAGCAACGGATAGCGCAATGGGCAAATCAGCTTATCCTAACACAGCCATACGCAACATAACCGAACATAACATAACTTTACCCGGCAGGACGAGACCACAATTGCTGGCCTCAACAGGTACAAGCAGAATGTACTGGAGAAGACTAGTGAGCAGGAATCCACCGCATTGCAGTGAATAGCACAAAAGCCGAAGGTAATGTAACCTAATCTGACAGAACCAAACTTAACAGAACATAGCATAGCTCAAAATAACGTGGCGCGACCATTGCTCCTGGCCACATCACAGCCAAGCGAAATGTAGTATAACACAGCAAATCACAGAAGAATATAGCATAACCTGACCTAACCAATCTTAACATAACTCATCCCAACGTGTCGCGGCCACTATTGTCCGCCTCCCCTGAGTCGAGCAGAGCATGGTAGAGTAATGTGTGCCGCAAAAATCCACCGAGAAGCAGCGTATAGCACAAAGGTACAGGATATCCTAACCTAACCTGATCTTGCATGCCCTAACAGAGCGCAGCATAACACAACGTAACGTGCCGCGACTATTGCTGGCCTCCCCAGCGCAAAGCAGAATATAGCATAGCACAGTCGAGTGCAGAAGTCGTCCGAATAGCAGTGCATAGCACGAAATTCAAAGATATCCTGACCGAGCTTTTCATAACCTAACCTAAGCTAACGTAACATGACCGAAACTAACGTGCCGTGATCGCTATAGCTGGTGTCCCCAGAGCCAAGCTGGATATATTAGAAGACAGTAGAGAGCACAAATCAGCGAATAGTAGTATATAGCACAAACGTCTGAGCTATCATGTTCTAACATCAACAAAGCCAACAAACTCGTACGTAGCATAGCTCAACCAAACGTGCCGAGGCCACTACTGCTGGCCTCCACAGAGCCAACCAGAAAATCCCAGAGAACTGAATAGCGCAGAAATCCGCCGCATTGCAGTGCATAGCACGAAAGTAAAACGTATCCTAACAGAACTTGGTCTCAGCGAACATATCGACACGTAGTCTAACACTAAATAACGTTTCGCGAAAGCTTTTGATGGCCTCCACAGAGCCGAGTTGGTCATATTAGTGCACATTATAGCGCAGAAATCCACTGAATAGCAGTGAAGGGCACAAAAGACAAAGTAGTCTATCCTGACCGAGACAAACATAACACGTCCAAACGTAACCTATCTCTACATAACATGAGGAGATCACTATTTCTGGCCTGCACGGCTACAAGCATAATCTGCTAGGGCACACCATTGTGCAGGAATCCACCGCATTGCAGTGAATAGCACAAAAGCCGTAGACATCGTAACCTAAACTGGCCTAACCTAACCTAACCTAAGAAAATATAGCACAGCTCAATCTAACGTGCAGGGACCACTGCTCCCGTCCCACCCAGAGACAAGCTGTATGCAGTAGCGCGCAGCAGATTAGAGAAGCTCGAGGAATAGCAGTGTAAGGCACAATGGTCAGAGTAGCCCATCCTAACCTTGCCAAACGGGACATACCCAATCCTAGTATAACTCTACCTTACATGACGATACCACTATTTCTGGCCTCCGCAGAGACACGCAGAATGTAGTAGAGCACTGTATTGCGCAGCAATCCACCAAATATCAGTGCATAGAACAAAAGTTGAAGGTATCCTACCCTAACATAGCCCAACATAACGTGCCGAGACCAATATTGCTAGCTTCCACAGAGCCAAGCAGAGTGCAGTAGAGCACAGTACAGAGCAGAAATACATCGAGCAAGAGTGTACAGCACGAAAGTAAAAGCTATACCAACCTAACCTAACCTAACCTAACCTAACCAAATGTGACATAACTCAACCTATCGTGCCCAGAACACTATTGCCGGACTCCCCAGATCCATGTAGAATATACTAGGGAACAGCAGAGCGCAGGAATCCACCTTATTGTAGTGTACAGCACAATAGTCAGACATACCCCGACCTAACGTGACGTTACCTAACCTGTCCAAACGTTGTGCAACTAAGCCTGACATGACGATACCAATATTTCTGTCCTCCCCAGAGCCAAGCAGAGCATATCAGAGCACATTAGAGGACAGAAATCCATCGAATGGCAGTGAATAGCACAAAAGCCAATGTAGCCTATCCTAACCTAGCCAAACGTAACGCATCCTAACGTAGCCTAACACAATCCAACATGACGAGACCACTATTGCCGTCCTCCACACAGACGAGCAGAATGTACTAGAACACAGTAGAGTTCAGAAATCCACCGCATTGCGGTGAACAGCACAAAAGCCGCAGATGTCCAAACTTAACCAGACCTAATCTTACCAAACCGAACACAGTATAACCCAACAAGACATGCCGCGACCACTGCACCTGTTCTCCACAGAGGAAAGCAAGATGTGGTAGAGTTCTTTATATAACAATAACCCGCCGAAATGCAGTGTATAGCGCAAAAGTCAAAGTAGCCTATCTTAACATAGCGAAACGTGACATACTCAAACGTTGCCCAGGTCAACCTAGCATGACGAGACAATAATTAATTGGCTCCACAGAGCCAGGCAGAACATACTAGAGCACATTTGAGAGCAGAAATCCACCGCAATTCAGTGTAAAGCGCAAAAGTCAAAGATATAGTATCCTAACCTAAACAAGCCTAACGCAAACAAACGTAACCTATCTCTATCTAGATCGCCACGGCCGCAGATCCTGGCTTCCCCAGATCAAAGCAGAGCATACTATATCTCAGCAGAGCCCAGAAATCCATCGAATAGCCGTGTATGGCACAAAAGTTAATGCTACCCTCTGCCAACCTTACCAATCGCAACATAACCAAACGTACCCTAACTCATTCTAACGTGCAGCGGCCACTATATCTGGCCTCCCCAGAGCCGAGCAGAGCATGGTAGAGAAATGTAAGGTGTAGAAGTCCACCGAATAGCAATGTATAGTACAAAAGTCAATGCTACCCACTTCTTACTCATCCAAGCGTAGCATAACCAAGCGCAACGTAACCCAGGCTAAAGTGCAGGGACCACCGTTGCTGGCCTCCCCACAGCCAAGCAGAACATATTAGAGCACAGAAGAGTTCAGAAATCC
>NW_016925950.1:21100-25700 GCF_001483705.2 Eufriesea mexicana
GAAGACCCTAGAATCGCAGTGTATAGCAGAAAAGTAGAAGCTACACGAACCTAACCCAAGCAAACATAACCTAACCAAACGAAGCCTGACTCAATGTAGCGAGCCGCGACCACTATTGCTGGCCATCCCATAGCCGAGCTGAACATATTAGAGCACGCCAGAGCGCAGAAATCCGCCGAATTTCATTGTTTGGCACAAAAGCCGTATCTTGTACTCCTAATGTAGCTAATCGTAACATAACCGAATATAACATAAGTCACCAAAGCCAGACGCGACCACTATTGCTGGCCTCCTCAGAGCCAGGCAGAACGCATTAGAGACGTGTAGAGAGGAGAAATCCATAGAACCGCAGTGTATAGCAGAAAAGTTATAGCTATCCAGGCATAAGCCAAGCAAATTTAACCAAACCAAACGAAGCCTAACTCAACGTACCGAGCCGCGTCCACTATTGTTGCACGCCCCAGGGCCAAGCAGATTAGAGTAGAGCGCAGCAGTGCGCGGAAGTCCAGGGAATATCCGTGGGTACCACGAAAGTCTGAGCTATCTGGACCTATCGCAAACAAGCGTAACCTAACCAAACGTAGACTAACTCAACCTAATTTCACGAGGCCGCTACTTCTGGCCATCCCACAGTCGAGCAGAGTATGGATAGGGCAATGCGGTACGTAGAGCTCCACCGAATAGTAATGTGTAGCACAAAAGCAATAGCTACCATGTGCGAACCTAACCAAGCGCAACACAACGAAACTTAAACTATCTCAACATAACGTGCCTAGAGCATTATTGCTGACTTCCACAGAGGCAGCCGAAGTATTCTAGAGCAAAGTAGGGAGCAGAAATCCGCCGCCTCGCAGTGCAATTCGCAAAAGACAGATCTACCCTTTCATAATCTAACCAAACGTAACATAACCAAACGTACCATGACCCAACCTAACATGCCGGGACCATCATTGCTAGCCTCCCCAGGGCCAAGCAGAATATACTAGAGCACAGTAGAGCGCTGTAGTCTGCCGCATTGCAGTGTACAGCACAAAAGTGGAACATACTCTTACACAACCTGTCCTACCCTAACCAAACCTAACGTAGCCTAACTCATCATAACGAGGCGGGACTAGCATTCCTGGCCTCCCAAGGGCCAGGCAGAGCTTACCTCAGCAATGCAGAATTCAGAAAACCACCGAGTGGCGGCGTACGGTGCAAAAGACAAAGCTATCTTGTCCAAACCTAACCCATCGTTACGAGTCCATATGTAATACATCTGGACCTAACGTGCCGAGACCTCTAATGTTGGCCTCGCCCAAGCCAAGCAGAACTTACTAGCATACAATTGGGCGCTGAAATCCACAGAAAAACAGTTTACAGCTCGTAAGTCAAAGCTATCAAAACCTAACCCATACTAACGTAACACAACCGAACGTGGCATAGCTAAAAATAACGCGCCGAGACCACAATTGGCAGCCCCCTCACAGCCAAGCAGAGCATATTTGAGCACAGTAGAGCGCAGAAGTCCTGCGAACGGCAGTGTATAGCCCCGATGCCGAAGCTTTCCTATCCTAACCTATACAAATGTAGCACAACCAAACGTAGCCTAACCCAACATAACGTGCCGAGATCACTTCTGCTGCTCTTTTCAGTACCAGGGTGAGCATACTAGAGCACTATAGGGAACTGTAATGCACCGAATTGCAGCGTATAGCGCAAAAGCCGGAAGTATAACCTCCTAACATATCCAGTCGTAGTATAACCAAACGTAACCTAACACAACCTGCCGCGCCGCGGACACGATTGCTGGCATCCCCACGGAAAAGCAGAACATCGTAGGGCACTGTAGAGCGTAGAGGTCCACCGAATATCAGTTTACACCGCGAAAGTCAAATCTGTCCATACTTGACCAAAACAATCGTAACGTAGCCAAACGTAGCTGAGATCAGGGTAACTGCCCCAGACCATCTTTGGTGACCTCCCCAGAGCCGCACGAAGTATCCTAGAGCACAGTAGAGCGTAGAAATCGACAGCACTGCAGTGTATAGCGCAAAAGCCATAGATATCCTATCCTAATCTAACCAAATGTAACATAACCAGACGTAGCCTATCTCAACACAACGTGCCGCGACTACCATTGCTGATACCCCTAGAGCCAAGTAGAGTGTATTAGAGCAATGTAGAGGGCAAAAATCCACCGAACAGAGGTGTATAGCGTAAATGTCAATGCTGTCCTATTCTAACCTGACCAAACGTAACATAACCAAACGTAATTTGTCTGAACCTAACGTGCAGAGACCACTATTTCTGCCCTCCCCAGAGACAAGCAGGACGTACTAGAACACAGCGGAGCGCCGCAATCCATGGAATTGCAGTCAATAGCACAAAAGTGGTAGATACCCTAACCCAACCTGTCCTAACCAAAGCTAACCAAACGTAGCATATTTCAACGTAAGTTGCCGAGACTAGAATTGCTGGCCACCCCAGAGCCAAGCAGGGAATATTAGAGCAATGTAGGGCGTTGATATCCACAGAATGGCGTTGTATAGCATAAAAGTCAAACCTATCCTCTCCTAACCTAGCCAAGCGTAACATAACCAATCGTAGCCTAACTCAAGGTAACGTGCCGAGACCAATATCCTTGGCATCCCTAGGGCCAAGCAGAGCATATTAAAGCAATATCGAGCGCCGAAATACACCGAATCGCATTGTATAGAATAAAGGTCAAAGCTACCCTATCCTAACCTAACCAAACGTAGTATAACCAAACGTTATGCAGCATAGCCTAACGCGCAGAGACCACTGCGGCTGGCATCCCCAGAGCCAAGCAGGACATACTAGAGCACAGCAGAGCGCAGATGCCCACCTAGCAGCAGTCTACGCCACTAAAGTCAAAGCAACCCTAACATAACCATAACTAACCTAACCAATCGTAGCCCATGTCAAACTAACGTTCCGAAACCACAACTACTGGCCGCCCCAGAGAATATCAGAGTACGGTAGAGCAGTGTAGATCGTAGAAATCCACGGAATCGCCGTGCACACCGCGAAAGTGTAATATAAGTGAACCTAACACAAGCCAACATAACGTAGCAAAACATAGCCTAAGTCAACCCAACGTGCCGAAACCACTATTAAAGGCTTTGCCAGAGACAAGCAGTATGTGCAAGGGCACAGTACGGCGTAGAAATCCACCTAATCGTTGTGTATACCACGAAAGTCTAACCTATCCAAACCTAACCCAAACTAACATAACGTAACCAAACGTAGCCTAACTTAACCTAGCACGCGGAGACCACAATTGCTGGCCTCCCCATAGTCGAGCAGATCATATTATAGCAATATAGGTCGCAGAAATCCACCGAAGGGCCGTGCATACCATAAAAGTCAAAGCTCCCCTATCCTGTTCTAACCAAGCGTGACACAATCGTGCGTAATCTATCTCAACGAAACGTGCCGAGGCCACTATTGATTGCCTCTCCACAGACAAGCAGAACATACTGGATAACAGAGGAGCGCAGAAATCCAACGTATTGAAGCGCATAGCACAAAAGTATAAGCTATCACAACCAAAGATAGCCTAACCGGACATAGCCGAACGTAGCCCAACGCAACATTACGTGCCGAGACCACAGTTTCAGTACCAGGGTGAGCATACTAGAGCACTTTAGGGAACTGTAATGCACCGAATTGCAGTGTATAGCACAAAAGTCAAAGCTATCACCTCCAAACGTAGCCGACCGTAATAAAACCAAGCGTAACCTAACTCATCCTAACGTTCCGCGAGCACGATTGCTGGCATCCCCAGATCCAAAAACTCATCCTAACGTTCCGCGAGCACGATTGCTGACATCCCCAGATCCACGTAGAACATAAAAGTAGTTACTAGAACGCAGAAATCCATAGAATCGCGGTATATATCAGAAAAGACTAAGCTGCCCATGCCTATCCCAAACCAACAGAACCTAACCAAACGTAGACTATCTCAACCTAACAGGCCGATACCACTATTACTGGCCTCCGCAGAGTCGAGCAGAATATAATACAGCAACGAAGGGCGTAGAAATTCACAAAACCGCTGTGTATAGCAGAAAAATCAAAGCAATCAAGACTAAACCTATTCTAACATAAAAAACCACACATAACCTAGCTCTACCTAGCATGCCGCGGCTACTATATCTGGCGTCCCCAAAGCAATTAGGGCCATATTAGAGCACTGCAGAGCGTAGAAAGCCGCCGAAACGCAGTACCAAGCACAAAAGTCAAAGGTACCCGATCCTAACCTAACCAACCGTAACGTTACCAAACGTAAGCAAACTCAAATTAACGTGACGACACCACTATTGCTGGCTTAAGCAGAGCCACGCAGACTATATTAGAGGGAGTAGGGCGCTGATATCCATAGTATCTCAGTGTGCAGCAGAAAGGACGAAGATGTCCAAACCTACCCAAAAGAAAGTAACCTAACCCAACGTAGCAAAACTCAACGTGACATGCAGTGACCACTATTGCTGGCCACCGCAGAGCCTAGCAGATTAGAGTATAGTACAGAGGATGGCAGGTATCCACAGAACATTTGTTTATAGCACGAAAGTTAATGCTACCCTGGCCAAACATA
>NW_016925950.1:30437-32158 GCF_001483705.2 Eufriesea mexicana
CTGTCTTCCGTAGAGCCAACCAGAGTGTACTAGAGCACAGTAGAGAGCTGAAACTCACCGCATTGCAGTGAATAGCACAAGAACCGTAGATGCCCTAACTTAACCTGACCGAACCTAACGTAACCAAACGTATCACAACACAACATGACGTTCCACGACCACTGCTCCTGGCCTGCCCATTGCCAAGCAGAATCCAGCAGAGCATAGTGGATGACAGAAATACGCCGAATAGTAGTGTATAGCACGAAAATGTAGGCTATCCTATCCACACTTGCCCTCACCTGACGTAACCAAACGTAATCTAACCTAACCTAACGTCCGGCCGCCGCTGTTGCTCGCTTCCCCAGAGTCGAGCAGAGTCTAGTAGAGCAATGTATGACGGAGAAATCCATCGAGTAGTAGTTTACAGTACAATTGTCTAAGGAACCCTAATAAAGCCTTCCTAAGCTTGCCCAACGATACGAAACCTAACTCAACCTAACCAGCCGAGACAACCATTACTGGCCACGCCAGATCCAAGCAGAGCATATTAGAGCACATTAGAGCGCAGAAACACACCGAATAGCGGTGTACAGCACAAAAGTCATAGCTACCGAATCTTAATATGTTCAACCTTAACATAACCAGGCGTAACATAGCTCAACCTAACATGCCCCGACTATTATTGCTCGCATCCCCAGAGTCGGGCAGAATACAGTATGACAACGTAGAGCGCAGAAATCCATCGAGCAGCAGTGTACGTTACAAAGTCGAGGATATGCTAGCCAAACCTGGCATAATGTAACCTAACCAAAGTTGGCATAACTGAACATAACGTCCAGTGAACACTGCTGCTGGTATCCCCAGAGCCAAGCATAGTATAGTAGAGCACAGTAGATCACAGAAATACACCGAAAAATAGTGTATATCACGGAATTCATTGCTACACTCACCAAACTCTTCCTAACGTGCCAGGTCCACTACTGCTCGCCGCTCAATAGTCGAGCTGAGTACAGTAGAGCAATGGAGAGCCTAGAAATCCCCCGAACAGCTGCGTTCACCACGAAAGTCGAAGATAACCGGGCGCAACTTGACGTAACCTAACTTAACCAAACGTAACGTAACCCAACGTAACGTTCCGAGAACACTATCGCTGGACTCCGCAGCGCCAAGCAGAATATACTACAGCACGGAAGAGCAAGCAGAGCGCAGAAATCCACCGCATTACAGTGTTTAGCACAAAAGATGTAGATATCGCAACCTAACCTGACCTAACGTAACCTAACGAAACGTAGCATAGCTCAATATAACGCGCAGTGATCGCTGCTCCTGGCCTCCCCAGAGCCAAGCAGGATGTAGTAAGACACAGTAAATCATGGAATAGCGCCGAGTATCAGTGTATAGCGCAAAAGTCAAATCTATCGTGTCCTAACTTGACCAAACGCAACGTAACCAAGCGTATCCTAACTCATCCTGACGTACCGAGGCCACTATTGCTGCCGTCCCCAGACCCAAGCAGAACTTATTAGACGAGAGCAGAGCTCAGTGGTGCATCCAATCGCAGTGCATTGCGTAATAGTCGGAGCTCTCCTATCCCAACGTAACCACACGTAACATAATCGAAAGTAGCTTCCCTGAAATAAACGTGCCGGGACCACTGTTACTAGCCTCCCCAGAGACAAGCAGAATATAAAAGAGCACAGTAGAACGCTGTAACCCTCAGCATTGCAGTGTATAGCGCA
>NW_016925951.1:0-2152 GCF_001483705.2 Eufriesea mexicana
TCCATACATCCATATATCCACACATCCATTCATCCATATATCCATCCATCCATGCACTCATCCATCCATACGTACGTTCATACATACGTCCATACATACATCCATACATCCATGCATACACCCATACACTCCACCATACATACACCCATAGATACATCCGTAAATGCATTCATACGTACATTCATCCAGACATCTCCACACCAATATATCCATAAATGCATCCATTCTTACGTCCATCATTAGATACATCCATCCATCCAAACATCCATACATACATTCATCCATACGTACATACATCCATACAACCACACATTCGTGCATCCATACACCTGTACACAAATCAATCCATCAATTCATATATCCTGCCATCCATACATACTTCCATGCATACATCCATCCATCCACACACCCACACATACATAAATCCATACATCCATACATAAATACATCCATACGTTCATACATACGTAAATCCGTCCATCCATACCTCAATCCATCCATACATCCATCCATTCATACAACCACTCATCCAAAAATACATCCATACATACATCCGCCTTTGCATACATCCATCCATCCATACATCCACGCATCCATACATCCATCGAACAATACATCCATTCATCCATACTAGCAGCCATCCATACATCCATCGATCCGTACATCTATCCATACATACATCCATCCATCCATACATTCATACATCCACACATCCATAAATCCATACATCCATACATCCATACAACCATACCTACGTCCATACATACATCGATACATACATCCATACATCCATCCATCCATACAGCCATCCACTCATACATCCACCCATCCATACATCCATACATATATACAACAATACATCAATACATACGTACACCCAGGCATTCGTACATTCACACATACATACATCCATACATCCATCCATCCATACAGCCATCCACTCATACATCCACCCATCCATACATCCATACATATATACAACAATACATCAATACATACGTACACCCAGGCATTCGTACATTCACACATACATACATCCATACATCCATCCATCCATACCTCAATCCATCCATACATCTGTTCATCCATACATTCATCCAACCAACCACCCATCCATCCATGCATCCATAGAGACATCAATACATACATCCTTGCATACACAAATACATACCTCCATACATATATTCATAGATACATACTTACATGCATGCAAACATACATCCATGCATACATCCATTCAAACATCCATACATACATCCATGCATACATCCATGACATACACCCATGCATACATCCATACATTCATCCATACAAGCATCCATACATACATCCAACCTTCCGTCCATTCCCCGATCCATTCATCCACACACACATCCATACATACATGCCTACGTACTTCCGTACATTCGTACATAAATAAATCCAGGCATACATAGGTCCATACATCCGTAACGCAACTACGGCCATACATTCATACATCCATACATACAAACGTCCATACATTAATACATCCATCCATCCATACACCCATCCTTCCATACATCCATCCATCCATAAAACCACCCATCCATACATCCATCTATCCATATATCTATCCATCCATACAGCCATCCATCCATAAATACATCCAACCGTACTTCGATCCTTCCATACACCCGTCCATCCATAGGTCCACCCTGGCATACATCCACCGATCCATGCAGCCATACATACAAACATCCGCGCATCCATACATACATCCGTACACACACCCATACACCCATACTTAAAAACATCCGTCCATCCATTCATACATCCATCCATACATCCAACCCATAAATTCGTGCATCCATACGTCCATACATCCATACATCCATACATCTATACATCCATACATCCATACATCCATACATCCATCCATTCATCCATACATCCATTCATCAGTACATCCATACATTCGTACATCCATTCTTCCATACATCCATACATCCATACATACATCTATACACACATCCGTACATACATCCATCCATACACCCATCCATAAATCCATTCACCCACCCATTCATAAATCCATCCAAACATAGACCCATCCATCCATACATTCATACATCCATACATCCGTCCATCCGCACATCCATCCATCCATACGACCACCCTTCGATACATTCAT
>NW_016925951.1:2290-2592 GCF_001483705.2 Eufriesea mexicana
ATACGTCCATACATCCATACATCCATACATCTATACATCCATACATCCATACATCCATACATCCATCCATTCATCCATACATCCATTCATCAGTACATCCATACATTCGTACATCCATTCTTCCATACATCCATACATCCATACATGCAAACATCCATACATGCATACATCCATACATCCTTACGTACGTACACTCATACATACGTACATCCATACATGCATTCATACATACATTCATACATCCATACGCACATCCATACATCCATGCATACATCCATACATTAATCCATACAAGCATCCAT
>NW_016925952.1:0-788 GCF_001483705.2 Eufriesea mexicana
CTAAACGAAAAGTTCAATTTCATTGACATTTTCCACTAATATCTAGTTGAGCAACCTTTTCAGTACAAACGAGGGTGGAAGATTCCATTGGTTTGAAGTAGACATTGCATTACAGTAGAAACTGCCTGGAAAACTGAATCTTATTGACATTTTCGACTAATATCGTTTTGAGCAAGCTTTTCTGCGTAAATAATGTGGAAGGATTCTATTGGTTTGCTAAAGCAATTGCATTGCAATAGAACCAGACTGGAACGATCAATATTATTGACACTTTAGACTAATATCGCGGTGAGAAGACATTTCTGCAAAAATAATCAGGAAAGATTCTATTGGTTTGCTATAGCCATTGCATCGCTATAGAATCCGGCTGGAAAGTTCAATTTTTTGACGTTTGCGACTAATATTGTGATGTGCAAGATTTTCTGTATAAATACGGAGGAAAGATCCTATTGGTACGCTATAGCCATTGCTTTGCGCTAGAATCTGACTGAAAAGTGCAGTTTTATTGACATTTCCGTCTAATATTGTGGTGAGCAAACCATCCTGCGTAAATAAGGAGGAAAGATTCTATTTGTTTGCTTTAGCCATAGCATTGCAATACAATCTGAACGAAAAGTTTAATTTCATTGACATTATCGACTAATATCTAGTTGAGCAAACTATTCTGCACAAACAAGGGCGGAAGATTCCATTGGTATGCAGTAGACGTAGCATTACATTCGAATCTGCCTGGGAAACTCAATCATATTGACATTTTCGACTATTATCGTTTTGAGCAAGCTTTTCTG
>NW_016925953.1:0-1618 GCF_001483705.2 Eufriesea mexicana
TAAACTTTTATGCTGTACGCTGCTATTCCATGGATTTCTGCGCTATGATTTCATATAATATGTAGTGCAAGTCTTTGGGGTTGCAATGAAGAGTGGTTGCTTCACGTTAGTCAGGATTGGTTGCGTTTGGTCTGGTTATGTTAGGTTGGGTTAGGTTAGTGTAGTTTTGACTTTTCTGCTGTACACTGCTATTACATGGTTTTCTGCGCTACACTCGCCTTTAGTATGTTTCGCTTGGCTTTGTGGACGCCAGCAATATTGTTCGCGTCACGTTAGGTTAATTCAGATTACGTTTAGCTAGGCTAAGTTAGATGGCTTTGTGGACGCCAGCAATATTGTTCGCGTCACGTTAGGTTAATTCAGATTACGTTTAGCTAGGCTAAGTTAGGCTGGTATAGGTCAGGGCTTCTGCGCCCTTTGTGATACACATTGCAGATATATGGATTTCTGCTCCCTACTGTGTTCTTTCACATTCTGCGTGTCACTTGGGTCGACAACAACAGATGACTCGGCACGTTATATCGAGCAATGTCACGTTCGGTTAGGTCAGGTTAGGATAGGTTTGGTTGAGATGTATTTGGCTTTTGTGTTATACACTGGTATTCTATGGATTCCGGCGCTCCACCGTACAATATCATATTCTGCATGTCTGTGGGGTCGCCAGCAGTAATGGTCGCGCCACGTTAGGTTGAGTTACTTTACGTTTAGTTAGATTAGGCTAGGATAGGATTATGAAATGAAGCTTCGACTTTTGCGCTGTGCACAGTTATTCGTTCCTTTCCTGCGCTCTGCACTGCTCTAGCATATTCTACTCGGCTCTGGGCACGTCAGGAATGGTGGTCGCGCCGCGTTATCTTGAGTTACGTTACGTTCGGGTAGGTTAGGTTTTGTTTCGCTTAAGTTGGGATTGCTTTGACTTTTCTGCTATACACACCTGTTCTATGGATTTCTGCGCTGCGCTCTCCTACAGTATGCTCTGCTTGGCGTCCGGGAGTTCAAAAACTATGGTAGTGGCCCGTTAGGTTGGGATAAGCTACATTCGGTCATGTAGGTTAGTATATGCTTGGTTAGGATATATTTGGCTCCTGTGCTATACGCCGCTGTTATAAGGATTCCTGAGATCTACTGTTCTCTATCGTATTCAGCATGCCTCTGTGGATGGCACCAATACTGGTCGCGTCACGTTTGGTTTAGTCAGATTACGTTTGGCCAGGCTGTGTTAGGCTGCCTTAGGTTAGGTTTGCTGCATCCATTGTGCCACAAATGGCTGTTCTATGAACTCCTGCTCAATATTGTGCTCTTTCGCATTCTGCATTTCTCTGGGTACGCCAGCAATAGAGGTTGCGGCACCTCATGTGAAGTTATATTACTTTCGGTTTGGCTCTGGTAGCATACGTTTGGCAAGGATAGCTTTGGCTTTTGAGCTACACACCGCTATCCGGTTGATATCTGCTCTCTACATTACCTTGGTATATTCCGCTTGGGTCCTGAGACGCCAGCAACAGTGGTCTCGTCACGTTAGTTTGAGTTAGGTTAAGTTTGGTTATGTTTGGTTAGTTTGGGCTAGATGACGATAGCTTAGACTTATGTGCTGCACTCGTCTATTCTATGGATTCCT
>NW_016925954.1:0-533 GCF_001483705.2 Eufriesea mexicana
CGCTCTACTGTGCCCTAGTACAATCTGCTTGTCTCTGTGGAGGCCTGCACTAGTGGTTTCGTCATGCCAGGATGTGTTATGTTACGTTCGGTTATGTTACATTTGGCAGGGTTGGGATAGGCTACTTTGACTTTTGTGCTATTCACTGCTATTCGGTGCATTTCTGCGCACTAATGTGCTCTAATGTGCTGTGTTTGGCTCTCGGGAGGCTACGAATATTGCTGTCGTCACGTAATGTTGAGTTACTCTACGTTCGGTTATGATTCGTATGGTCAGGTTATGTCAGGATACGTCTGAGTTTTGTGCTACACAATGCAAAGCGGTGGATTCCTTCGCTCTGCTGTGCACGAGTATTTGCTGCTTGGCTCTGGGGAGGTCAGCAATTGAGGCCTCATGAGGCCTCGGCACGTTATGTTGAGCTATGCTACGCTTGGTTACGTTACGTTTGGGTTGTTAGGAGAGGATAGTTAAGCCCTTTGTGCTATACACGTCTATATGCGGATTTCTGCGCTCTACTGCGTTCTAATATTTTC
>NW_016925955.1:0-2204 GCF_001483705.2 Eufriesea mexicana
TAAATTGTTTCCCTATAAGTGTAAAAATCCACACTGTTATCTGTATCAAACTTCATCCCTAAAAATTCGGAATATTTATTGTCAACCATAGTATATAATTACACTCGATGCACCACTTCCATAATCACCCATTACAATCATAACACCTTTCCTTTTAATTTTACAATATTTAAAATTAAATTGTTTCTCTGTGAGTGTATAATACCACACTGCTATCTATATCAAACTTCATCCTTAAACATTTAGCATATTATCATTATAATACATAATTATCACTCAGTGCATCACTTCCATAATCACCCATTACAACCATAACACCTTTCCTTTTAATTTTCCAATATTTAAAATTAAATTGTTTCTCTGTGAGTGTAAAAATCCACACTGCTATCTGTATCAAACTTCATTCCTAAACATTCAGAATATTTATTGCCAACCATAGTAGATAATTATCACTCGATGCAACACTTGCATAATCACCCATTGCAATCATAACACCTTCCTTTTAATTTTGCAATATTTAAAATTAAATTGTTTTCCTGTGAGTGTAAAAATCCACACTGCTATCTGTATCAAACTTCATTCCTAAACATTCGGAATATTTATTGCCAACCATAGTAGATAATTATCACTCGATGCAACACTTGCATAATCACCCATTGCAATCATAACACCTTCCTCTTAATTTTGCAATATTTAAAATTAAATTGTTTTCCTGTGAGTGTAAGAAACTACAATTCTATCTGTACCATACTTCATCCCTAAATATTCAGCAAATCGTCACTATAGTACATAATTATCACTCAATGCACCACTTCCATAATCACCCATTACAACCATAACACTTTTCCTTTTAATTTTCCAATATCAAAAATTAAATTGTTTTTCTGTGAGTGTGCAAATCCACACTGCTATCTGTATCAAACTTCATCCCTAAACATTCGGAATATTCACTGATGTCAACCATGATACATAATTACCACTCGATGCACCACTTTTACAATCACCCGTTACATCACCGCGTTTCCACTAAGATTAAGAAAACAAAGGAGAAAGCGGGCAGAAAACGGAAAAGAATGGAGACAAAGGAATCAAAGCGCGTTCAAAAACGATGCCAAAAAGTGCAGCATGAAACCGTGGCATCCATTCTACGAGATTCCGCGTGAGAAACTGAAAAAGAGAATGCGCATTTAAGCATTACCTCGAGCAACGAACAGTTAGGACACTCTCGGGCCGCAAAAAAATCACGTAACGCGTCTCCATTCGGTCAAATTGCACGGCTCGAAACACCCTGTACTACTCCGCGGTAATCCACCCCTGCGACCACCCCTTGACCGTGGCCCTCCAACCCTGTGGTTCGCGGCACGGCTGGAAAACCGAAAAATATTTGACCAAGGTGAAACTGCAACGGAACTGGAAAGCTCAGAACCAACCACCGTGCACTCCTGCTATTTTTTCCCCTGTCTTCCTCTCTCTCTCTCTCTCTCTCTCTCTCTCTCTCTCTCTCTCTCCCTGTTGCACCCCTTTCTCACCCTCCTCCCATCCTCGTTTCCCTTTCCCTCTCGCCGCGACGGGGAAAGTAAACGCGGCAGCGGTTCCAACGTCAAAGATTTCTCGAAATTGGCAAACAATCCGTACGATCGAACTTTCCTGGATCAGCATCGATCTCGTTTGTCGCGCGACGCGTGAAATCGCGGCGGCAAAGGTGGAGAGGATGGTGAAAGGGGTGGTTGATACTTTTTCCACAGGAACGAAGTCGCCTTTTTATTAGTCCACCTGATTGTTCCCTGCTGATTGGATAGTTTAATTCCAAGCATGTTTGGCCGATGTTTTTAAAAGGGGTTGTTTATTAATCTCCGCGTTTTCGATTACCGTTTATTAAATATTTTTCACGGATATTCTTTTTCCTCTCTGTAGTATAATTTCACGATGTGTCGATCCTTGTTTCTCTCCAGTTATCACGAATTAGGAATATTTTGTAAATACAATGGAAAATTTTTTTATCAATTTTTAATTTTCTTCCCTCCACTTGATCATCGTATATTGAACATGTTTTGCACGTGTTCCTCCTATTTTATAGCAAAAAATTTGGCAGGAAGGTAGTTTTTAAATGATTCGAAAAATGCAATAAGCATTGGCGGATATTGAAATAATTACTTTAATGACTCTCCAATGATTTCCATCGCATAACTCGGCCAATCGACGTT
>NW_016925956.1:0-604 GCF_001483705.2 Eufriesea mexicana
GTATTTTCCAGCCACAATCTATTTCAATGCGATGGCTATAGCACACAAAAGGCATCTTTCCTCCTTAATTAAGCAAGGAAGTTAGCTCACCACGATATTAGTCGCAAATGACAGCAAAATTGTATTTTCCAGCCACAATCTATTTCAATGCGATGGCTATAGCACACAAAAGGCATCTTTCCTCCTTAATTAAGCAAGGAAGTTAGCTCACCACGATATTAGTCGCAAATGACAGCAAAATTGTATTTTCCAGCCACAATCTATTTCAATGCGATGGCTATAGCACACAAAAGGCATCTTTCCTCCTTAATTAAGCAAGGAAGTTAGCTCACCACGATATTAGTCGCAAATGACAGCAAAATTGTATTTTCCAGCCACAATCTATTTCAATGCGATGGCTATAGCACGACAAAAAGATCTTTCCTCTTTACCTATGCAAGGAACAGAGCTCACAACCATATTGGTCGAGAATGTCAGTAAAATTGAATTTTCCAGCAACATTCTGTAGCACGCTAATGCCTATAGCACGTCAACAGAAACTTTTCTCCTTATCTATGCAAGAAGGTTAGCTCTCAACGATATTAGTCGAAAAAGTCAATAAAAT
>NW_016925957.1:0-1339 GCF_001483705.2 Eufriesea mexicana
GTTACGTCAGGATGGGGTAACTTTGACTCTTGTGCTATGCACTGCAATTGTAGGGTCTCCGGCCCTCTACCCTCTCTAATGTGTCCTACTTGGCTCTGGTGAGGCAGCAATAGTGGTCTCGGTACGACAGGGTGGGTTAGGTTACGTTGCGTTACGGTAAGTTTGGCCATGTTGGGATGTGATAGCTTTGGATTTGTGCTATACACAGCCATACGGTTGATTTCTGGGCTCTACTGCGCTCTAGTGTGCCCTGCTTGGCTTTGCGAATGGCAGCGATAGCGGTCTCGGCACGTCAGGTTAATTCTGGCTATATTCAGTTTTGTCCTGTTGGTTTAGGTCAGGATTTGTCTTTTCTGATATAAACTGCGGTTATATGGATTTCTGTATTCTACTCTCCACCAGTGTGTTCCGGTTGAATCTCGGGAGATCAGAAATAGTGGTCACCGCACGTTGGGTTGAGTTGTGCTATGCTTGGGAATGATACGGTTGGCTTCGTTTGGAGAAGATAGCTTTGCCTTTAGTGCTGTACTCTGCTATTAGGTGGATTTCTGCGCTCCACAGTGCTCTAATATATTCTGCTTTGCATTGACAAGTTCCGCAAAAGTTGTCTCTGCTCGTTATGATGAGTCAGGTTACTTTGGTTAGGACGGTTCAGGCTAAGTTTGGTCAGGATAGCAATAACTTTTGTGGTGTATACTGCAATTCGGCGGGTTTCTGCGCGTTACGGTGCCATATTATTCCCTGGTTGGCTCTGGGGAGTGTAACAATAGCGGTCTCGGAACCTTAGGTTGAGTCAGGCTATGTTTGGTTATGTCCTGTTGGTTTCGGTTTCGCATGGGTAGCTGTGACTTTCCCGATTTACACTGCGACTGAATGGATTTCTGCGTCCTACTCTCCACTAACCTGTTGCGTTTGACTCTTCGGAGGCCAGCAATAGTGGTCGCGGCACGTTCGGTTGTGTTAGTTTACGTTTGGCTATGTTACGGTCGGTTAGGTTAGGAGATTGTATCTACGACTTTAGTGCTATAGTCTGCTATTATCTGAATTTCTGCGCCACACGGTGCTCTAATATTTTCAGCTTGGCACTGACAAGTCCAACAAGGGTGGCCTCTCCTCGTTATGATGAATCAGGCTACATTCAGTTGTGATGGGTTTGGCTACGTTTTGTAAATGTAGCTTTACCTTTTGTGCTGTACACTGCCATTCGGTGGATTTCTGCGCCCTACTGTACTCTCGTATGTCCTGCTTGGCACTGGGATGGCATCAATAGCGGCCGCGGCCCGCTCGGCTGATTCAGGATATGTTTCGCTATGTTCTCATAGTTCGGCTTAGGCTTTGG
>NW_016925958.1:0-469 GCF_001483705.2 Eufriesea mexicana
CGCAGAAATCCATAGCATCACAGTGTATATCAAAGATATTGAAGCTACCCAAGTCTGACCATATGCAGCAGAACATAACCAAACATAGCATAAATCAACCTAACGTGACGAGACCGACATTGCTGCCCTCCATAGAGACAGGACATACCAGAGCACAGTACAGCGCAGAAATCCACCGAATAGCAGTGTGCAGCATAAAAGTTAAAGCTATCCAGATGAAATTTAGCATGACCCACACTAACCTAACGTGACATGACTCCTCGTAACGAGGCGAGGCCATTTTTGACGGCCTTTCCAGAGCCATGCTGAAAATATTAAAGCAACGTAGCTGGCAGGAATCCACCTAAGAGCAGACCATAGAACTAAAGACAAAGTAGTCCTCCCCTAACCCAACCAATCATAACACAGCCAAACGTAGCCCAACTCAACCTAACGGGCTGCGACCACTCTTTCTGGCCTCCCCAGAGTC
>NW_016925959.1:0-497 GCF_001483705.2 Eufriesea mexicana
ATTTCGAAAGCACTCTAGGGGACAGAGAACTACCTAATAGCAGACTATAGCACTAAATTCAAAACAGTCCTCTCCTAACCTGACCGAACGTAACATAACGAAACGTAACCTATCAAAGCCTAACGTGTCGCGAACACCATTACCGGCCTCCACAGAGTCAAGCGGAACACGTTAGTGGAGAGTATCATGCAGAAATGCATATAACCGCAGCGTATATCAGAAGAGTCATTGCAACCCTAGCCTATCCCAAACCAACAGAGCATAAAGAAACGTTGCCTGTATCAACCTATCGTGCCGAGACCGCTATTGCCGCCCTCCACAAATCCAAACAGGACATACTGGAGCACAGTTGAGCACAGAAATCCATCGAATAGCAGCGTACAGCGCAAAAGCTGAAGCTACCCTAACCAATCTTGGCCTGATCCCAACCTAACCGAACGTAACATGACCCGACGAAACATCCCGAACGTAGCTTGTTTCAACATAACGCGGCGAGA
>NW_016925960.1:0-413 GCF_001483705.2 Eufriesea mexicana
TGCTATACACTGATATCCAGTGGATTTCTGCGCTCTGCAGTACTCTAATATTCTCGGCTTTGCGCATCGAAGGCCATAAAATGTGGTCTTGGCACCTTACGTTGTGTTAGCCAACATTTGGTTGTGTTATGTTGGAACAAGTTATGTTATTGTATGTACGACTTTTGTGTTATACACTGCAGAGCGCTGTATTTCTGCTCTCTGCTGTACACTAATATTTTCTGTTTGGCTCTGTGGAGGCCAGCAGTGGCGACTCCGGCAGGTAAAGTTGTGCTCTGTTACTTTCGGTAATATTACGCTTTGCTATGTTAGGACAGGGTAGCTCCGCCCTGTGTGCTGTGCACTGAGGCTCTATGGATTTATGCGCTCTACTGAGCTCTACTATGTACTGCTTGGTTCTGAACCTGCCTGCA
>NW_016925961.1:0-1101 GCF_001483705.2 Eufriesea mexicana
TTAATTCAACGGTTACCGTCCTCAGTTGGCGGATGTACTAATTAGCGTACTGTCATTTGTAGATATGTCCAGCCATAACCGAACTATGTATTGGTAATTCTGGAGTCGCTGCTAAATTCGATTTGTCAGTGAGGAAATGAGTCCAACGGATAAACTACTGAGATGATGGCTGTACGCAGTACAGTTACGACAACTGTTAATATCTAGAACTATACCGGGCCGTCCTTTGTCAATCTAGATTTTCTGTAGTAACTGAATGATCATTGAATAGTATAATTCAACGGCTACAGCGCTCTGTTGGTGGATGTAGCAACTACCGTACTGGAGATTGCAAATATCACAACCTGTAGCAAATGTATACATAGGTTATTCTAGAACTTCTGTCGAACTTCAATCATCCGGGAACAGATTAATCCAGCAGGTGCTGTACTGTGATGATGGCTGTACTCCGTACACTTTCGTCGATTTCAATGTCCCGTGACGTTACGGATCCCTCTTTCGTCATTCTCGAATGTCATAGAATCTACACCATGATAGAAGGGGTTAATCAACGGCTACAGAAATCTACTGAATGATGTACTACGTATCGTATTGCGAATTGTAGATATCTGTATTCATAGCCGTACTATATACTGCATGTACTCGAGTTGCTGTTAAACCTATATTATCAATGAACGATATACTACAGCGGCTAAGGTACAGTGGTGATGCCTGTACTCAGTACCCTTTCGCCAATTGTCAATGTCGCGAGCGAAGATATGTCAGTCCATTGTCATTCTAGAGTTGCAATAGAACCTGAATCATCTGCGAGCAGACCATTCAGACGGCAAGTGTGCTTTACTCATGGATGTAATGAGAACCATACAGTCAACTGGAAATTTCTCTATCCACAGTCGTCGTATAAGTTGATTACTCTAGACTTGTTTTGGAATTTTGATCGTGAGTAAGTAAATCGATCCAACGGCTAAGAGGGTTCAATTGGTGGACGAATCAACGACCGTAATGTGTATTTTAAATCTAACTAACCAGAACTGGTGTATATACTCATTAAACCAGAAACACTGTGGAACTTATGTCAACAGTTACAAGATTACTCGAAAC
>NW_016925962.1:0-2682 GCF_001483705.2 Eufriesea mexicana
CTCCCCACTGTGCTCAAGTATGTTATGCTTGCTCCTGGCGTTGGCATCAATAGTGTTCTCAGCGCGGTAGTTAGTGCTATGTTACGTTTGGTTTTGCTACGCTTTGTTCGGTTAGGGTAGGATAGCTTTGACTTCTGTGCTATACACTGCTATTCGGCAGATTCCTGTGCCCTATAGTGCTCTAGCATGTTCTGCTTTCCTCTGTGGATGGCATCAATTGTGGGCTCCCCACGTTATGTTGAGATAGATTAAGGATGGTTATGCTACGTTTGGTTATGTTAAGGCAGGATAGCTTTGACTTTTTGTGCTATACACTGCTCTTCGATATATTCCTGCACTCTATGTAGTTCTAATATACTCTGCTTGGTTCTGGTGAGGCCAGCAATTGTGCTCTCTGCATGTTAGGCTGCGATACGTGTGGTTATGTTGGATGATGTTAGTTTGGGTTAGTTTTGGACAGCTCATTCGTGGTACACACTACAATTTGGTGGATATCAGAGCTCTGCTGCGCTCTACCATAATCTGCTCGAATCCTGGGAGGCCTGCAACAGTGGTCGTGGCGCGATACATTCAGTTATGCTACGTTTGGTAATGCTACGGTTGGGTAGGTTATGGTAGGATAGCATTGAGTTTTGTGCTATACACCGCTAGTCGGTAGATTCCTACGCTGTACGTTACTCTACTGTACCCTGTTCGACGCTGGAGAGGACAGTAATAGTGGTCTTGGCTCGTTAGGTGGAGTTAGGCTACGTTCAGTTCGGTTAAGTTCATTTGGGTTAGGATTGGACAGCTTTGCCATTCGTGGTGTAAACTATAGTTCGGTGAATTTCAGAGCTCCGCTGTGGTCTAGTAAGTTCTGCTTGTCTCTGGGGTGGCCAGCAATAGCGGTCTCGGTTCGTTAGGGTGATTTATGCTACCTTTGGGTAGGTTACGTTAGCTTGGGTTAGGTTAGGATAGTTTTGCCTTTCCAGGTAGAAACAGTTGTTCGGCGCATCCCTTTGCTCTTCGTTTCCCAAATAAGTTCTGCTTGTCTCTGACGAGGGCAGCAGTAGCCGTCTCGGCACGTAAGGATGATTTGTGTTACGTTTGATTTCGTTACGTTTGGACAGGTTAGGCCAGGGTAGTTTGGACTTTTGTGCCATACACTGTTATACGAATGATTACTGCGCTCTACTGTGCTCTCGTATCTTCTGATTGGCTCTGGGCGGGCCAGCAATGTTGGTATCGGCACGTTAGGGTGAGTTACGTTTCGTTTGGTTCGGTTAGGTTTGGCTATGCTTGGTTAAGACAGCTCTGAGTTGTGCGCTATGCACTGACCTCCGGATGATTTCGGCGTTCAAAATTACTCTACTATACACTGCTTTGCTCACGCGAGGCTACCAATAGCGGTCGTGGCAGGTCAGGTTGTGTCACTTTAAGTCTGCTTATGTTACGTTTGGTTAGGTTAGGATAGGTTTGCTTTGACTTGTGTGCTATACACTGCGATTCAGTTGATGTCTGCACCTTGCTGTGCTCTAGTATGCTCTGCTTGGGGCTGGGGAGGCCAGAAATTATGCTCCCGGGACGTTACGTTGAGTGAGGCTACGTTTCCTTAGTTTAGGCTAGACCATGTCAGGATCGCTTATGTTGGACTTTTTTGCTATACACTGCAATGAGGGGGTTTCTGCGCTATACTGTTCCGTAGTATATTCAGCTTGTCTCTGGGGAGGCCCGCTGTAGTGGTCTCGACACGTTAGATTGAATTAGGTTGCTTACGGTTACTTAAATATTGGCCATGTTAGGATAAGGTTACTCTATCTTTTGTGCTACACGCAGTTTTTCGGTGCGTTTCTGCGCTCTGCTGTGCTCTATTGTGTACTCCTTGTGCCCGGGAGGCCAGCAGTAGTGTCCTCTGCCCGTTAGCATGAGTCCGTTTAAGTTCGCTTATGTTACGTTTGGCTTGGTTAGGCTGAGGGAGCTCGTCCTTTGTGCTATATACTGCCTTTCTATGGATTTCTGCGCTCGACTCTCCTCTAATGTGCTCTGTTTTGCTCTGGGGACGGCAGCAATGGAGGTTTCGTCACGTTAATTTGAGCTAGGTTACGTTTGGTTAAGATACCTTTTCTTAGGACAGGTGGGATAGCTTTAACTTTTGTGATACACTCTGCTGTTCGTTGAAATTCTGCGTTCTGCTGTGCTCTAATATGTCCTTCTTGGCTCTGGGGACGCCAGAAATATGGATCTCTACTAGTTAGGTTGAGCTCGGTTACGTTTGCTTAGCCATGCTTATGCTAATTTCGATATGGATAGCATTGACTTTTGTGCTGTGCGCAGCTTTTCACTGGATTTTTGCGCTCTATTGTACTCTAGTACGTTCTGCTTGGCTCTCAGACGGCCAGCGATAGTGGCCTCGGCACGTTATGTATATATATGCCACGTTCAGTTAGTTTAGGTTATCTCAAGTATGGATTGGGTATCTCTGACTTTTTACTGTACACCGGAATGCGGCGGGTTCCTGCGCTCTACTGTCCTCTATTACATTCTGCTTGCCACTGGGAGGCCAAAAATAATGGTCTCGACACGTTACCTGTAACCAGGGTACGTTTGGTTATGCTAGGATAGGCTAGGTTATGTTAGGGTAACTTTGACTTTTGCTCTGCACACAGCTCTTCGGTGGATTTCTGCGCTCTACTCTCCTCTAAT